>NW_027498913.1:0-84582 GCF_021521415.1 Bidens hawaiensis
TTCAGGTTCAGGTCGGCAGGCATTTTGAACACCCCTACCCGTATTCAATTCTAATACGTAGTACCCTTACGGCCTACCACTACGCCCCCTAGGGTTATGTCATCGGATCACATGGGGGAAATTTCTCTTTTTTATTTTTTCCGTTTCTTTTAGCTATTCTATATTTTTTTTTTAGTATTTATTATTTTCATCTTTTTTATTTTTACCTCCTTTTATAAAATAACATTTATTTTTTTCTCCTTTTATAAAAGACCCTAAATATCTATTACTTTTGTTACTAATTACATTTGTTTGATATCTTGCGTTAAAAATAAAAGATGGTGCCCCCTTATAAACAATACCTTTGTAATTAAAACCCAAAGAAAACACCTTTTTCATTACTTGCACCCAACACTTACATGTGTGAAGATTTTAAATGCTCAAAAAATGTTAGCAAACAATCTACGCGTATGCACACACTGAACAACAACCAACAACCTCAAATTAGCCAACCAAAAGATCAAGATCACATCATGTCTCACCTATGCTTATATCTTTTCTTGCTTTTAGCTTACCAGAATCACTCCTTTCAAACAGTCTCTCAACCAAATCATCCCAGTTAGTTCGCCCTGATTTTGTAGTCGAGTTGTTCCTGATCTCATGTATGTTGCCATGATCTTTATGTTCTGATGCCAGCTTCTCAGCAGCCGATTTGTCTTCACTATCACTGGATGCTGATGTGGACTCTCGAGGTTCATTTTCGTCGTCTTCATTCTCGTTGGTGTTGACAGCATGTGGTATGTTGAGGCTCACAGCTCGTTCTAAAGCATCCCTGTGTTCTTTCTCTATTGACTGCTTCCGATCAAATTTTTGTACCTTTGGTGCTGTTGTCATTGTTTCTGCACTCTTCTCCTTCTCCTTCAGTAACTACATTTTTTGTTTATGAAAAGATATGTAACAGTCTTTTATCTGTCCCCTGCCACTTCTAATTATCTTTTATGCGAAATATACAAAATGTATTATGCAATTCTCATTTTTCCTTCATCAACTACAATTTTTGTTATCTAATTTTTAATTATAATTGGAATATCTTAAATGCGCTCAAAACAACAAAGGAAGATCATGTAACGAAATACTGTTACGAGCGCCAAATCCAATAATATGTCAAGAACTGCATAGCACATTTGCGCATATTGCTCTGAATGTGATCCACAAGACAGTTATGTATGTTTCTCCACCCCACTGCTTTGGGTTATCTTTTATGCATTATGTACAGGTGTATTACACGATTCTCGTAGTTCTCAACATATTACTGGTACTGAGACGACTTGGTATGAATAAACTTACATTTAAAGCTTTTTCTGCTTCTCTATGAATCCAAATAATTGCATGATCAGCTGTAGCATGAGATGACAGAACAATATGTTCAAATCTACCATCAACGGGAATTGCAGTTCTCACCTCTGGAGGGTATCTTCCACATCTGTTTACAAAAATTCAATATGTAAATAAATAAATTTAAAGAAATTTCCCATATATATATAATATACAAGTGTTGATGAGTAAGACTACACCTGCAAAATTTTCTTTCCACTATATGGTAAATTCGGCCCGGTGCGTATAATCTTCTTGGGTCTCTTAGTTTTCTTCCTTCTGGTATGAACGTATCCCTCAAGCACACCAGAAAGATTAAACAGGGCAAGCAGAAAATTGATTTGAATATGTCTTCCAACGGGGTCGCAGTTCTTGGTAAGAAATCATCCTGTAATTTGTTCAATTTAACAATTATAATCACAAAATTACCACCTTCATGGCTGGATGTAGGATATTGATTCCACCATGTCTTTATTTTTTACAAAATAAAACAAGCACATCGATTAAAATCTGTGCTATTGGTAGGGTCTAAGGCAAGGGCATGCACATACCCCGTAACCGAAAATATCAACATTAACTACACAAAATAACTGACCAAAACCCAAAATCGATGGGCTGGTTTATGCTTTTGTTAAAAACCGAATTTCCGGTTTAGTTTCGGTTTTTCATGTATTGGAAACGAACCACAAAAACCGAAATGGCTTTAATAACCGAACCTTGTTATTGAATTTGTGGAATTATAATTTTTAGACGATGACGATGACGATGACGATGACGATGACGATGACGATGACGATGATGAAAGATGTAACCCAAAAATTTTAGACCCAAATGTGTAATAATCAACTCAATATTAATTAACAAAAAAGTTTAAGGCCATTGTTTCAGACCCAAATTCATTATATTGGGCCCATTATTTTTCATCCTAAATGACAAAACCGAAACTGTGAAAGCCGAAAACCAGAAAAACCAAACAATATTTTAGATACCGGGAAACCAAATTTTTGGTTATTGGTTCGGCTTGTGCCCAAAAACAATCGATGCCCACCCCTAGGCTGCCCTGGAGTAATCCAAATAACATAAAATGCAAATTAAAAAATCCATACGAAAATACTAAATGATCATATATTCCTAAACTGATCATGATTATGAGTTTTTTAATGAATGATTTACCTGCAAAACAACTGAATATATAACATCTGCATACTTAACGGCCAAATTAAGCGACATACACCTCGCTGGAGCAAGTGCAAAACACCTTACCAACTCCCTTGGAATCCCACCAAGCCGATCCCTATGATTCACCACTATCACTGTCATCAACGCTGCCACACCAGACCCAAGAGAATGCCCTACAAACACCATTTTATAACACGACCCATTCTCCAACCACAACTTCTTCAAATTTTCTGACTCCTCATTTAACAACCAAATTGCCGACTTCAATAACCCATGATGCACATACCCGCCGTCAAACTTCTGCATGCCTTCAAGGCACAACATCAATAAACACTTTATTATTCGCAAAACGGACTCAAAAACTCGTTAAGTAACTCCCTATTGACCAATTAGAAACTAAACCAACTTCACCGACTTGTGAATACAGTCCGGAATTATTGCAAGTAGGGGTGTGTTTTTCAACCGAACATAACCAGAATAACCCGAACCCCACCAACCCGACTGTTAAAAAGGTTCGGCTATTTGGTCAGTTTTTCTCAACAAAAAACCCGATAAACCCGAAAACCATCCAAACATTTATTGTATTTTCTTTATACATGTGTGTTGGTTTGGAGTCTTTTGTATTTAATATATTATGTTTTATAATTTGTTTTCGGACCATCGACCGTTATTATATCATATGATGTTTGAATTTTTATGATATTCATTTAGTAGCAAAATGATATTTTGAGAATAAAACATTCATTTTTTCCAATTTACATTTAAACCCGAAAGCCAAACAACCCGAATTTAAATGGGTTGGCTGTTGGCAAAAACCCGGATAACCCGACCCGAAACTTTATAGATGCAATCAGAAAAAAGTCGTGTATTGATGAATTAGAAGCTAATAATACCTAAGCGATTGTTCAACAAGAGCTTGTAATCACTCTCCTTCTTCAAATTAAGGCCTCGAATGGCCAAGATGATCTCTCGGCGATGATGATCGAGGTAGATAAGGTGAGGTGGAGCTCGGCCCAGGGTTTGCTGATAGGTGACACGCTTCACAACGAAGCTAGGGTTTAAGCGGTAGCCACCAACAGGCGGGAATTTAGGACGTTGGAGGTCTTCTTCGTAGACGGCGAGGATGATGCGGCAGAGGTGGGGGACGGATTCGAACTCGTCGGCGGTGGCGGGAGGCCAGGTGGCGCTGTCGTCGGCGCCGACGTAGGTGCAGCGTTTCCAGAGCCACCGGAGGCAGCCGACGGCCAGGAAGCATTCGGCGCCGCAGATTACGGACATGGGCTTATTTGTTACAGAATGAAAAGGAAATGGAATGGAATGGAATGGGTGGGTGGAGTAAAGGACTAAGGAAGGGATTTGCGACAGAGTGTTGCTCAAGTTTTGCCGTCCTGTCTGTCACTCATACGGAGATTCTTACTTTGAGTTGGACATGTGTTTTACTTTGATCAAATCAAATCAAATCAAATTCTTATTTTCATGTCCCAAATGAATTTTAATAATCCTTTTGAAGTCACACCTATTAAACACTTTGGTTTTAAACTCATATTTTAAAGCTTTTGATTAACAAAAAGATACGAGTACACTGATTTAAAATTTACCTTGAAACTGTGCTATAAACTAGTGTAGCCTATTTTGAGGATATGATCCACCACCAAAATCGGCATCACACCAAGCATCAGCTTGAACTTTGAAGTAAGAAAGCTACCAATCTGCTCGATTCTATTTGCCGAATCAAAGATCCATGGTCTTGATCATCCTCCGTCAATGTTGATCACGAATATTTAAATTAAAAATGAGGATAGGTTCTAGGGTTTAGTAGAGATAGAATCCCAAAATAGGGGTGGGGTGCGGGAGTGGTGGGGTATGTTTTAGTGGATTAAAGGTAGAGGAGACAAATTCGCGATGGTGCCGACTTTGGAGGCTTAAATTCAAAGGCTTAGGATCCTCCCACACCACTGGGATCCTCACACACCATTTTTTTTTCTATACGACTCGTAAAGGGCTAGACGGTCGTATAGCAACTGAATCATGTCATTTTGTGTTGGAGCTTGTCGACCATTGTTTGTAATGCCTCGTCTAGCCCTATATGGGTCGTACAGGGCTATACGGGCGTACATACAGTTTTTTGGACACAAGTTTAAATATTAATGCGTTAATATGGCCGTATAGACATATACGGGCGTATAGACAATTTTTTGGAAACAATTTTAAATATTAATACGTTAATATCTTACATTTTAATGTATTAAATACATGACATACTTGGCTAAATACGATATTTTAGAATAGAATAAATTGGCTATTAACATTTACATAACGTACTCAGCTAAATAATTTGTAGTTGTATCCCGAAAACATTCGTTTAAGATTATATTATGTTACATTTTATAATAGTCTATACACAATAATCAAAAGTTTACCCCAAACATTTGGCAAAAGTTTTCTAAACGGTCGTATAGTCCTATACGACCGTATAGGTTTTATGGTGTGTCATCTAGCAATATGAGCCATTACACCTATACGGCTCGTATAGGTCTATACGGTCGCATAGGTTGAAAAAAGCTGTTTTTTTTACCCCCTTGTCAGTCATGCGTAACCTATACAGCCATATAGACCTATACGAGCCGTATAGACACATAGAGATGGTGTATGAGGCTCACATTCCAATTCAAAATGAGGTTGCAAAATGCATCCCCCATTCACAATAAGGGTGCAAAATACTTAACCCTTAAAATCAATAAAGGTCGATATATACACACACAACCGATAATATTTATACAGTAAATAAGCATGTCACCTCGGAAAATGAAAATGAAAATGAAAATGAAAAGATTTTGGAGGGATCCAATTTTTATGGGGCTAACGATCATGTGATTGTGGGGTCAAATTAATTTTCTATTTAATTAAAAAAACATTAACTTTCTTTGTAAATTCCTTATGACGGGGACTAAATTCATCTCTCTCTGTTAGCATTGGAATTTATTCATTTAAATTGAGAAAGATATGCTAGATTTAGGCTTTTAGATTATCAGTCCCTAACCATATAGAATTAACTAGGATAGTCGTCCGTGTTACATACAGGTGAAAAATATTTCAAACGTCATATATATATATATGTGTATGTGTGTGTATAATAAATATGTATATATATATAGGGAGAGGATCAAGAGAAAACTAATCTTTAGGGAGAAAACTTAAAAACTCCTAAATAATTATTTTTAATTAAATATCTACCTATTCTAATAAAGTAAAATAAATGTGAACACTTGTCATGTTTTGGTTAATTCTCCAATTTTTTTCCCTCCAAAACTAAATATATGTAATAAATCAATAATATTCACTTTCCTTTTACACTATATTTATATAATATCTATATTTTTATAAATATAAATATTAACATATCATTTTACTACATATTTCAAAATACTTGGTGAATTTCAAAAATTAACAACAAATCATGTTTCTCAAATGAAAATTGTTTCGGGTTTTTTGTGGAAGTTAAATTTGATTTTATGGGTCAAAAGTTGGTAAATAGATTGTTTGGTACAAGTTAACTACATTTTGATCAAAATTTGTTACGGGTCAAAAATTAAAATTTTGAGTATTTTTAAAAGTTTGAGAATGCAAAATAAATTTATCGTCAAATTTGTTATGGGTTCAAAGTGTTGGCTTAAAAATGTCAAAAGTATGAAAGTTAGAATTTTAAACATGATTCGGGTTTCAAGTTTATTTTTAAGGGCATTTTTTTTTGAAATAATCAAAATGTTCGGGATTTGGCAAATTGACTATTTTTCTCTCAACTATTAAAATTTAAGAAAAGATTGCGAACACTTTCGACATGCCACCCCCATGCCTATCAATGCTTCTAACTTTTATCAAATTTGAAATATTTATGTTAACATTAATTTTTCCTTCAATGGTGATTAGTATGTTGTATGGGAAGCATGTCATGTAAAACTATGCTCAAATGAAACAAAATATACACAAAATTGAATGGGTTAACATGTTATTTTTATGTTGTTATTATGACAAAGTCGAGAAGCCCTCTGAAACATATTAAAAACTTTTTTAAGGTGTAGCTCAGAAAAACATAGTTCTTGAAGAACATCTATTGCTACAATTTAATATCCTACTTTCCTTTGATGGGTGGTAAATTGATAAATATATCAATAAAGGTAACGTCTCTTTTGTGCTGAGTGGTTAGAACTACTATCGTATGAGAAGTTTTATTTTTGAAATTGGTTCATAACCAAAATTCTTTCAATTATACATATATGCACCGAGAATGACTTCTTCAATAGTAAAAAGCATTATCGGGTATGATTTTGCACATACATTTTTTTATTAAGTTAATTTAAAAAACTCATTTTGTGATATAAATAAAATCAATTTATGTACACATTGTATAGATACAAGCGCAGATGTAATACTTTTTTTCATATACGCTATATAATTATTTGTTTTACTTATAATTTTATAATTTGAATTATCCCGTATGTGACACGGGCTCTAAAACTAGTAAAAAAATATTTTCAAATTTATGTTTTTGCCATTATTCTTATATTTTGGTCCCCTTCACTCGAAAAAAATAAAAAATAAAAAAAAACCCTGCTGTAATGCACATACGTATTATTGTGCGAAACCGTTGTATTACACATGTGTGTTACTATCTACTTTTAAGTTTAATAGTGTTTAGTTGTATTTATTCAATATTTGTGTATTGTATATGTGTAGTAGTGTTGTATTATATGGAAAAAAATTAATAATAAAATAAAAGTCATTGTAATGCACATGTGCGTTAATGTTGTATTACACATACGTACTAATGTGTAATCGATCTGCGTATTAGTCTTATATTGCATATATACGATAGTGTGTATCAAATATGTGCAATAGTGTTGTATACTATGCAATACAAACACTTTTGCATACATGCAATTCACACCATTACACATGTGCACTACACCGACGAGGTTACCGACAAAGTTTTTTTTTTTGTTTTCTTTTTTGAACCAATGACAACATATAAGAATAATGGAAAAAACAGAAACTTCAAAAATATTTTTTAAAAAAAGTTAAAAATAGTTTTTAGGAGTTTTTTAGTTCTCTATAAGAGGAGTTTTCACTGGATCCCACCCCATATATATATATATATAGCCATCATAAGAATTCTTTACATTGTTTTCTGCGAAACCACAAGATGTAGGAAAAATATGTATAAATGGTGTGAATTAAAAACTATATAAATATATAAATCATTGAATTGCTAAAGTAATAGTCATAATAAAAAAGGTAGCAAAAATTAGTTATAGATAATTAATTTTGGTCAAAATCGGTTTTTAAATCATTTGAAAGTAAATAGTTGGTTATGATTTTAGAAAATATTAATTAGTAAGGTTATGATTCTAGAAAATATTAATTAGTGAATTATGTGGCAATTCTAGAGATGAAAACCTTGTAAACTTATGTGGACATCCTATTTGAAGGCCAAGTGGATATCTAGTTTGCTTTAATAGTATTGTAAGAAGATTAGCATTAGGATTAAAATTAATTGATTAATTATGTGGAAATTGTAAGCATGGAAAGTGGATGACATGGAACATTAGGTGGACACCCTAGGAGAAGGACAAGTGGATAAATTAGTTTTGCTTGAATGTATTAGTTAGATTAGATTTAATAGTATAGTAAGAAGATTAACATTAGGATTAAAATTAATTGATTAATTATGTGGAAGTTGTAAGCATGGAAAGTGGATGACATGGAACATTAGGTGAACACCCTAGGATAAGGACAAGTGGACAAATTAGTTTTGATTTAATGTATTAGTTAGATATAGATGTGCACAAACCGGTTTAAAACTCAAAACAGGTTTGGGTTAAAACCGGTTTGGTTTGGTCAACAAAAGTCAAAACCGGTTTATGATCGGTTTCGGTTCGGGTTGAAACCAGTTTCTTACAATGTTACGATCGGTTTCGGTTCGGGTTTTGATCAGTTTCGGTTCGGGTTTTGATCGGTTTTTGCCCGGTTTTGGCCAGTTTCGGTTCGGTTAACCGGTTTGGAACCGGTTTTAGTGGAGAAAATTACAAACCGATTCCGAACCTACGGTTTCAATCGGTTCCAAACCGGTTTCTACATAATCGGTTTTAAACCGGTTCGGTTTCGTTCAGTTTTCGGGTTGGTTCGGTTAACCGGTTTATTTGCCCACCTCTAGTTTGATATTATTTAAATAGATTAATACTAAACCTAATAGTTTAATAATAATAGTCTATAATATTTTATGCAAAAAATAGATTTGATAATTTATTAGATTAGTTTTAAATGATCTGTACCATATATAAATACAAATTAATGTGTATATATATATATATATATATATATATATATATATATATATATATTGTATAATGAATAAATAGATAGGAGGCCTTCTTGGCCATTATTAAAAACTTATGGTAAAAAAGAGGAAAAAGGAGAAAAAAAACTCTGTCCCTCCTCTTCCTTTATAACCAGCTACCTTTTGTCACACGTCTTGTTCCTCAATCTTCGAAGAATGCAGCGTTGTATTATTGTAAGTTCCCTGTTCCATACATTTCCTCCAAGTAGCATTTCCCTCGCCGATAACTTTTTCTTCTCCTTTAATTTAGATCTTCATCTTCCTATCAACGTCGGAATCCAAAATGCATATGACCATCACAATTTCCAACATTAAAAGCTTCATCGGTTACTGTAATATCTTGATAAATCCCATATTTATTTTGGCTATAGATGTTAACTTTGAAAGATGAGGGATCAAAAATACTCTCAAGACAAGTAATGGGAAAAATGAGATAAGAAAAAAATATAAAGCATCTCATCTTAAGGAAATAAAAAAAATTCATCTCACATGGAAAGAAGGAAGAAAGTGGAAGTATTCCACACGGGTATTAATAGGAAAGATAACTTTCATCCCACATTGGTAAATTATAAAACTTGGAATCTCCTTATAAAGAAGAGAGTTTTCATAGTAATATTCTTATGTGGCTAACCACTCTCAGCAGTCCCAGCGGAGGGTTCGAAGAACCCAACGCGCACGGGCTCGGACGATGGGCGTAATGTAGCGTTTTGATGGCGCACTTTGGTTAAAAGTATACATGGGTCTGGATTCATTCATACATGGTGTCTCGGATTTACCCGGGGCCATGCATATCATCTATACGCCTCTAGAAGTCCACTGGGCAGTTTAGAGAAATGATATTGTGTATATGTTTTAATTTTACCTGTACTTAGGGTAATTTTATTCCAATTAAGTTGGGTGCCTAATGAGTTGTCACAAAGGTATTATTGTTGATTACACAATGATATTGAAAAGATTTTACAATAGAATCAGCGTCATTCACTGGTTGTGTGCTGACGTATCCCCCCCCACCCCACGTTTCAGGGAAACAATAAAAGTTAGAATAGACAAGCAAGACACATTAGAAGATTGGAGAAATAGTCATTAAACGTTATCTAATGGCTCATATATTTTATTCAGAATGTTATAAAGAATCATATTTTCAAAAGACATGTATTTGAATTAATAAAGCGAGTATTTAAATTTCGAGTTTTCATTATAATAATAATTTATTCAAAAGACTTTCGCTCATATTCTGTCAAGCTTGATTTATAACATTAAATGGGTATTTGAACCCAACATTTTTATAAAAGAATATTATTTTAAAAACTTCCACTAAAATAAACCCGCAACTCTGATATATTTACAAAACAAATACCAACTAACGGGTGTTACACCTAGGCTCTATGTCGGGGTGTGACAGGTTGGTATCAGGGCCATCGGTCTTAACGAACAAGGTATTGAGTATACCTAGGCTTTGATCAGAAATAAGTTTATGATGAAAGCATTAGTATTTAATTGAGAATATCAACAAATATAATCATTGAATGATTAAAATGTTATAGATAAGATTCAATCTTATTATAAAGAGATTGATTCCAGCAAAATAGATACTTGATTAAAAGTATCTAAAATGCAACCATTGAATAATTAAACTGTTACGGATAAGATATAACAATACGGATAAGATTAAATCTAAAATAACCTCGCACAGATGTCCGATCGTCAATCTAGTCGAGGATCATTTCTACCACCGTTAGGTAAAGGAAAAGGATTTATAGGGATAGCCTTACTCCCAATTTCCATATCTAGTGATGTAGATTCATATCAGACAACAACGAGGGAAGATTCAGATTCCTTCGATACTAAATCCATTAGCTCAGATCATTCCAAATCAGAATATACATGGAGCTGGATCAAGTAGATCCAAGAAACCATTGATGTTAAAGGGAAAGAAGTAATGACCTATCCGGAAGAAAATCCTCAGGAATAGGAATATTTTAAATATCTGATAATTCAAGATCCTTACTTTGCTCACTCTCAAGATGAACGTTGGAGCACGGATAATAATTCCTCAGAAGGAATGTACCACATTGAAGATGACTCAACTCATTATGAAATCGATGTTACAAACATAGCCGAAGCAATGCTCAAGAAAGAAATAGAGATGGAAGAAAAGGAAAACGAAAAGGAAACAAACAAAAACACCAAGAAGGACAATAAGTTCAAGTAATTAATCGTTCGTTGGAAGAAATAAACAATAAGAACCGTAGTAGTCCTAAACAAGTGTAACTATAATAATGTGGTGCACTTTTGTAAACAACAATCTGATAAATAAAAGATATGTTTTGAATTCCTCGAATATTGAACTTATCTTTAAAATTTTATTGTAGTATGCCAAGAGAAGAAAGTGCAAACTCCCAGAACAATCCTTCCAATAAAGTTGGAAATGGGGAGAATGTTAACAATGAAAACAAGGAAATTCCCGTCCAATATAAATATGAAATACAAAAGATGATCAACGAAGCTCTCAAGGACAATTCTATATATCAAAGCCAGTCAAAATATAACAAGAGAAGTAGAAATAAATCTGTTCGTCCAAGAAATGAAGAAGCTTATGATAGCTCTACATCTGATAGTAACTCAAGGAACGACCCCGTAAGAAGTTGAAGCTTCAAGAAGGATGCAACTTCAAAAATTTCAAGGCTTATAATCCTAAAGAATTTTATGGAGACAAGGATGCTATAGCCGCTTTAATATGGCTAGAAGAACAAGAAGCAATTTTCTTCATTAGCAAGTGTACACCAAATGTTCAAGGGAGAAGCTCTTGAATGGTGGAATACTCCGATTTAGAATAAGGGACGAGAAACAACGTACAACCTAAGTTGGGAAGCATTCAAAGGTCTCATTATAAAGAAATTATGTCCACTCCATGAGATAGATCAGATTCGAACTCAGTTATGGAATCATAAGGTTGATGATACAAATCTTAGGAAATATAATACCAAAATCTTTGAATATTGCCGACTGGTTCCACCGGAATATAATAAGATAACTCGTTATATATATGGGTTACCAAGAGAGATAAGAGACATGGTAAGTGTTGGGTTTTAACAAGATTATCAAAGTCATATAACCTCATTTATATGAAAAATGCAGCAGATAAAATAGTTTTAAATCTTGTTATTTAAATGAATATAAAACCAATTTTATATGTAAAACCTAAAACCCGGATCCATATACGAACTACATGCTTACCAACAAATAAACAACCATAGGAAGTTCATGCATGTCAATCTTCAAGGAGTTAAGAAGGTTGAAGAAGATGATGGAATGACAAGTCTTCAATGGAAAAAACCTCAAGCTTGTATACCCCAAGCTTTCAACAAACACCTTGTTGCTAGGATTTACACTTGGAAAGAACCTCCTTCTTGTTCCCTTGCCTTGGCCGAAATTTTGAGAGAAAGGGAGAAAGTTTTCTTTGTGTCTTGTGTGTTTTGAGAGAAAGAGAGTTTGATGGTCAAAAACACCACTCAAGTTAGCCTATTAGAACTCTTGCATGTTTGTAAGATATAAGGACAAAAGGAGGGGGTGGCCTATGTGGTCCCTCTTTTCAAATTCAAAAACCAATTTTCGTTATATATAATTTATGTTATGTTAATTTTTTATGAAATGTATCATAACATGGTTCATGTAACATGCAAATATAATAGGCTTTACATATTGTTATTTAACCAACTTTAAATATCATTATGAAGTGTCTTCTCTCAAAATATAAATCATCCATATGATTTATTTATTTCACAAGTACAATGTATTTAGAAACAATTTCCAAATATCATAAGTGTTAATATTTATTCATTATGATCATATCATCTATAAACAAATATTATTAGTGTTTGTCTAGCTTGTTATTAAGTATGACCCGACTTGGATCATAACATACTAGCCACATCTATTATAATATGTGTCTTGGGCAGACCGAGTCCAACAATCTCCCACTTGCACAAGATACATAGAAGATTGATGCACGTAGCAAATACCGCCTAACAACGGTTTACTACCCCTAATACGTATGACGAAGTGCCATTCAATAACATCATCCCCTTCAAGTCCCTTACTTGAAATGATTTAGGTGAATCTATCATTTATCCTTTTGTCTCAGATGTCATGTCAAATCCAGAGACATAGAGTGATCATTCTCTATTGATTTAACTTAGTAGGCCTTAGACATCTTACTCTCAATGAATAAGAGGGACAAATCCCCTTTTGACTACATATGTTTCTCACAATCACCTTGTACTATACCTGACCTTAGCCTTATGTACTGTCATGTTTCAGAGCAGTGAAGAACTAAGTCAAAGTATAATATTTGGTAAATATCAAGACCCAACATGTATCTCAGGTCGGAGGATACTATGATATTCACCTTTACTCAAATTTACTTATGATCAATCACAAAGATTCCATGTAGTAACATTTGAGAGCGGGTCAGTCCAATATTTATATTCTATAAATATCTATGAACCTTGGCAGCAACCTCTTGCTCTATATTCGTACCTTATGAATATCCACGAATCCAATTTCATAATATTCTTACTTTCATACTTGTTCCCACTAATATGAACGACTATGGACATTTAGATAATTAACTTATTTGTGGATATAAACATGCTAAAATGGAACGTAACTCAAAATTTCATAATCATAAACCATAATCATATGATTGATTGAAAATAACAATTATTTTGATATCCAAATACAAAATAGATCAAATCCAATCACTAGAATATCGAAGTCCTAAGGCACAAGTGTGACTTTAATTCTTTGGCCTTTCAAGGAGCTTCGCGAGTGGATCCGCAATGTTTTGATCGGTCTGAACTTTGCGAATACATATCTTTCCTTTCTTAACTTCATCCCTTATGTAGTTGAATCTCCGCTCAATGTGCCTCGTCTTTTGATGTGCACGAGGTTCTTTGATTTGAGCAATTGCACCCTCGTTGTCACAAAAGATCTCTATAGGGTCATGAATGGTACTAACCACCCCTAGGTCGGCAATGAACTTCCTCATCCACGCAGCTTCTTGTGCTGCCAATGAGGTGGCGATGTATTCCGATTTTGTGGTGGACAATGCTACCACGTCTTATTTTGAGCTCTTCCACGAGACTGACCACCCATTCATAACGAAAACATATCCCAATTGTGATCGAGAATCATCTCGATTGGTTTGGAAAATCACATCCGCGTAACCCTTTACAACGAGTTCCTCCTCACCAGAACCGTATATCAGAAACATGTCCTTAGTCCTTCTAAGGTATTTCAATATACTCTTAACCGCCGTCCAATGACTATTTCTCGGATTTTGTTGGTATCTACTTGTCTTGCTCAAAGCGCATGACACATTCGGTCTAGTACATATCATTGCATACATAATGGATCCTATAGCCAATGTGTATGGGATTCCTTTCATTTTCTCTGGTTCTTCCTTTGATCTTGGACATTGAGATGCACTCAATATCTTTCCTCTTTGAATAGGCACCAAACCTCTCTTATAGTTCTCCATCTTGAACCTCTTCAAGATTTTGTCAATGTATGTATTTTGGTTTAAACCTATCAACCTTCCTGATCTATCCCTATAGATCTTTATTCCCAAAATATAGGCGGCTTCACCAAGAACTTTGATGGAAAAACAACTCCCTAGCCAGGCTTTTACACCTTCCATGGTTGGAATGTCATTTCCAAATAGTAGTATGTCATCAACATACAATACTAAGAAGGTGATGATGCTCCCACTAGCTTTCTTATACACACAAGCTTCATCTGCGTTCTTGATGAATCCAAATTTCTTAACTTCTTCATTAAAGCGGTGATTCCAACTTCTAGATGCTTGTTTCAATCCATAGATTGATTTCTTTAACTTGCATACTTTATTAGGATGTTGTGGATCAACAAAACCTTTGGGCTGAACCATATAGACATCTTTGTTAAGATGTCCATTTAGAAAAGCGGATTTGACATCCATGTGCCAAACCTCATTGTCATAATATGCAGCTATGGTAAATAATATCCTAATCGACTTTTGCATTGCTACGGGAGAGAAGGTCTCATCATAATCAACCCCTTGAGTTTGAGTAAAAGCTTTTGCTACATGTCTTGCTTTATAAGTATCCAAGTTTCCATGCATATCGGTTTTCTTCTTGAAAACCCACTTACTTCCAACTGGTATGGAATTAAGAAGTGGTACAACCAAATCCCATACATGGTTGTCATGCATGGATTGCATCTCAACGTTCATGGCCTGAAGCCATTTGTCACAATCGGATTGTGACATTGCATCATGGTATATGGTGGGTTCATCCGAATCTACCACATAGCATCCATCCATGAAAAATCCATATCTTTCGGGTGGATGACTAATTCTACCAGATTTGCGAACGTTTTGTGTTTCTTGATAAACCATTTGATCATTCTCAACAACCTCTTGTTGATTTCTAGTATCAACCAAACGTGTATCGGCTTGTGGTTCTCGATCCTCCTCGAGTTCCACCGTTCTATTAGTTCCTTCCATAAGGAACTTAGTTTCCAAGAACTCGGCCTTTCAAGCAATGAACACCTTTTGCTCGGTTGGGCTATAGAAACAATATCCCATGGAGGCTTTGGAATATTCTACAAAGATACACTTAGTGGATCAACTTTCAAGTTTGTTTTGGGTGTTGTTCTTGACGTAAGCCTCACAACCCCATACCTTTAAAAATGATAATGATGGAACCCTTCCATTCCATATTTCAAAAGGTGTCTTGTCCACTTTCTTGGTTGGGGCTGTTGGAATTACGTATGCCCGAGACACATAATTATACTAATGTGGCTAACTGTGTTTGATCCAAGTCGGGTCATACCCAATAACAAGCTAGACGACACCAAATGTATTCTTTAATGATTTGATCATTTAAACGAATACCGAACACTACGTGTGTAGAAAATTGGTTTTCTAAACAAACACACTTGAGGATTTAAATAAATTATCTGGATAATTTGTTTATATAAATTAATTATTTAATTGGTTAAATAATTACATAAATGTATGTGCATTTTATAAAAATGAGTTTTATAAAATAAAAGGAGATGTTTTAAATGGTTAAAACAAAACAACAAAAAAAAAAAAAAAAAAAAAAAAAAAAAAAAAAGGAAAACCGGCCACCCCATGTGGGTGGTGGTTTTGGTTCAACCAAATGTTTTGTCCTTTTGTGTGGACCATCTCTTTATACTCCACCATTCACAAGACATGCATTTTTGATCTTGTCCCCATTTTGAATTCAAGAGTTGAATCAAAAATCCTCTCTCTTTTCTTCCAAAAAAACTCACGGCTCATTTGGGGTTTTTGGGAGAGCTTGGTGAGCTTGTTTAAGTGTTCATAATTCCTAGCAATCAAGTTGGTGTTGTCACAAATAGCTTGGGTATCACACTCTTGAGGTCTTCTACTTTGGAGGCTTGCCATTGAACCACCATCCCCTTCAACAACCTACATCTTCTTATAAGGTATAAGGAGGTACTTTTACATTTCATAAGTATATTGTTCTTGTAATATTGATCCTTGTTCATTGGGTTTTTAGTTTTAACATATTGGTATGTTCATAACAAGATTTAAAATCTAAGCTTCCGTTGTGTTTTCTAGTTAAATATGGTTAACTTGACTTTGATAAACTTGTATAAAACCCAACAATGGCATCAAGAGCCGGTTACAAGGACTTATGCTTCTTTTGTGTTCATAGATTTCGGTTTTTTCATGGGTGAAAAAGGGGTCCGAAATTTCGGTGGATTTTACCCCTCATGGTTTTGTAAGATCTTGACATGCATGCAAAGATCTTAGGAAACCATTTAACATTTGGATGTTGAAATATCAAAATTGCAAAATTTTTGGGGGGGGGGATGGGCCGTAGCCTCTTGGGGGGGGGGGGGGGGCCGATTCCTTTTGGTGATTTTGGGCATTGGTTGCTTAGGTTGCATGCTTAGAACATTTGGTATGTTTGATTGTGTCATAACCGAAACCGAGACCTTGGATGTGTTGATTGTTGTTTGTGTATGTTGATTATGTTTATTATTCAATATGGTTGTAATAATTCATAATCTTAGGCTTGTGTAATTTATTTATTCATAAATTGGTTTGTAATAAATAGATTAGTTGCATTTCTTTTTTTTTAGAAAAATATGTATTAGGATACATTTTGTAAAAATTGAAGATGCAAGAATTGGTGGATTTGGGCCTTGGACCGAAATTTTGGGCTTGTTGGGCCTCACCGGCCCATCATGGGATTCAAGCCCATTAGGCCCATAAATTTCACTCTTGGGCCCAAGAAGACTTTTGGAAGTTTGGAGCCCATTTACAAGCCCAACAAGAACACAACAACTTGGAAAGGATACTTGAAGCATTTGGATGCAAGATCAAGTGGGAGTCAACATTCCATCCTTGTGTCATGTTTTGTCCCTTAGGTGTGACTTATGACCTATACTTGTTTCGGCTAACAAGTATGGTCAAACTTAGCGGTTTTCGGTTATGACTATATTTTGCATGTGTATGCTTGGTTGTTTGTTTTACTTTATGTAATGTGTGGTTGATAGATATTAGGATATCCAAACCGTCACATAGGAACGACAACAAGCATAAAACGGGTTCTAATATATATTTGGTAATATCGCGTCAATTAGTTTAAATTAAATGGGTTTATTAAAACTAAGCGATTACTCACATATAATAAAATTGGTTTTATTATAACTAGAACCTTGAAAATTGGTTTTCAAAATCGCCATATTTCTAAATGCATGTTAGGATATGGCATAATGTTTTTCATACTAGAATATTGGAAAACTTAAAAATCCCTTTTTCATAATTACCAAGGAAACAAGTCTAACACCATCCTTTTGTAAGACACTTAACGTATTAGGAAACTTTAAATGGGATAAAGGTCACCTAACCATTTTAGAGCAAACTAATATACTTAAGGTAATATTAACATATTTGTGGGATAAAGGTCACCTAACCACTTGTATGTTAATCTTACATGTTTATACAAGTAGGACGACTTGAATTGGAAACCATGTGATAAAGGTCACCTAAGCATGGGGTCCAATGGTGTTGATGGGATAAACATGCCAACACGAAATAAGGATTTCGAATGGTCCCATACCTCTAGAAGTTGCAAAGGGTTGCAATTGTCAAGGTTGACTACCTTGTTAAATCAAATAACGGGATAAAGGTCACCTAACCGAAATTTGATTTATCGTTGGATTCTAGAATTTAATTATTATTTTAAAATTTGGAATAAAAGGGTATTAATAATTAAATTGTTTATAATACTAAAATAAAACTTTGTTAAATTTTGTAGATGGCCGCTAACAATGCAAACACCTCTACCCATAACACCCGTAACCTATCCTTAAGAACCATCCTTGAAAAGGATCGTCTAAACCATAATAACTTTATGGATTGGTATCGCAACTTGAGAATAGTTCTCAAGCAAGAAGAGATATCATATGTCTTAGACGATCCCATTCCCGACGAGCCTAACGTGGAAGATGAGGAGGCTTATTACGATTGGGTTAAGTACACCAAAGATTCGGTGCAAGCCTCTTGCCTCATGTTGGGAACTATGATTCCCGAAATCCAAAAGGATTTCGAGCATCATGGGGCATACGACATGATAACTCAATTGAAGGAAATGTTCCTTCAACAAGCTAGAGCGGAACGTTTCGAAACGGTTCGAGCGTTTCATGCATGTCGTATGGAGGAAACCCAAAGCGTCTCATCTTATGTCCTAAAGATGAAAAGCTACATTGAAAAGCTTCGTAGGTTGAATTGTCCCGTCTCTAATGAGTTGGCTACGGATTTGATCCTCAACTCTTTGACCAAAAGGTTTGAAACCTTTGTCATGAACTATAACATGAACGGGTGGGACAAAAGCATTGGTGAGCTTCACGCAATGCTAAGAACGGCCGAAGCGGGAATGGGTAAAAGGGTTTTACCCGTTCTAACAATCAATGAAGGCAAAAGGGGACATAACTCCAACCCCAAAGCAAATGTTGCTAAGGGCAAGGGCCACGTCCAAGGAAAGGGAAAGAGGAAAGCCATCACGCCCTACAAACCGAAGGAAAAGAAGCAAAAGGTTGCGACGCAAGATCCATGCTTTGAGTGTGGAGAGATAGGTCATTGGAAAAGAAATTGTCCGACCTATCTCAAAGCGTTAAAAGATAAGAGGGATGCGGAGCAAACCTCAGGTATTATCTTTACTATATATGTTGAACTAAATGTTATTTCTTCAAATACATGGGTACTTGATACCGGATGTGGAACTCACATTTGCAATTTGTTGCAGGGGTTCAAAAGAAGTAAGCAACTCAACAAAGGGGACATTAGTCTCTTTATGGGCAATGGAGCAAGAGTTGAAGTCCAAGCTCAAGGAGACTACATGTTAAAGCTTCCAAGTGGTTTGGAAGTAATTTTGAAAAATGTTTTGTATGCTCCTAAGTTAAGGAGAAACATTATTTCCGTGTCCCTTTTAAAACAATGTGGCTTTGATCTTAAGTTTATTGATTATGATATTCATGTTTTGATGAATGGCATATTTTATTTTAAAGCTATACCCATGAATGGTATATATGAAATAGATCAAAGTGGTATGTCACATAGTAGTTCAATGTATAATGTCAACACCAAGAAACTCAAGAAGGACTTGGGTGATTCCTATCTTTGGCATTGTCGCCTTGGACATATAAGCAAGAATCGCATGCAAACTCTTCGCAAGAGTGGTATTCTAGAAACCAATGAGTTTGATTCATTTGATGTATGTGAATCTTGTTTACAAGGCAAAATGACAAAGCAACCCTTTAATAAGACTTTTGAAAGGTCAAAAGAATTATTGGGTATCATACATTCGGATGTATGTGGTCCTTTTAGACCAATGACTAGGAATGGTGAAAGATACTTCATTACCTTTATTGACGATTATAGTCGATATGGTTATGTGTACTTAATGAAACACAAAGATGAAGCTTTTGAAATGTTCAAAGACTTCAAAACTGAAGTAGAAAGACAACTTAAGACAACAATCAAAGTACTTCGTAGTGATAGAGGAGGTGAATACCTAAGTGGTGTTTTTCAAGATCATCTTAAGAGTTGTGGAATTATTTCACAACTTACTCCACCTGGAACACCACAACATAATGGTGTGTCTGAAAGGAGAAATCGTACCCTATTAGATATGGTTCGATCGATGATGGCTAGAAGCACTTTACCTCTATCATTTTGGGGCTATGCTTTACTTTCCGCTGTTCGCATATTGAATATGGCTCCAACCAAGAAAGTGGAGAAGACACCTTTTGAAGTATGGCATGGAAAGGCTCCATCGCTATCATTCTTAAAAGTTTGGGGTTGTGAAGCTTATGTAAAGCAATACACCCCAAACAAATTAGAAGTCCGATCCACTAAGTGTATCTTTATAGGTTATCCTAAAGATGATTTAGGATATTACTTTTACGATCCTAGTGAGCAAAATGTTATTATTGCTCGAAAGGGTAAGTTCTTGGAAACTAAGTTCCTTGAGGAAGGAACTAATAGTAGAACAGTGAAATTTGATGAGGATCAAGAATCACAAGATGATACACAATTGGTTGATACTAGCACTCAACAAGAGGTTGTTGAAAGTGATCAAGTGGTTGATCAAAACACACAAAACGTTCGCAGATCTGGTAGAATTAGCAATCCACCTGAAAAATATGGATTTTTTGTAGAAGGTTGCTACGTGGTAGATTCGGATGAACCGACCACATACCGTGATGCAATGTCCAAGAATGATTGTGACAAATGGCTTGAAGCCATGAACGTTGAGATGCAATCCATGTATGACAACCAAGTTTGGGAATTGGTTGAACCACCACTCAACTCCAAAGCTGTTGGAAGTAAGTGGGTTTTCAAAAGGAAAACTGATATGCATGGAAACTTGGATACTTATAAAGCAAGACTTGTAGCTAAAGGTTTCACTCAAACTCAAGGGGTTGATTATGATGAAACTTTTTCGCCTGTGGCAATGCTAAAGTCTATTAGGATATTATTTGCCATAGCTGCACATTATGATTATGAAATCTGGCAAATGGATGTCAAGACCGCTTTCCTAAATGGATATCTTGAGGAAGATGTCTATATGGTTCAGCCTGAAGGTTTTGTCGATCCAAAACATCCTAATAAAGTATGCAAGTTAAAGAAATCAATCTATGGATTGAAACAAGCATCTAGAACTTGGAATCATCGTTTTGATGAAGAAATCAAAAGTTTTGGATTCATCAAGAACGCTGATGAGGCTTGTGTGTATAAGAAAGCTAGTGGGAGTATAATTACCTTCTTAGTATTGTATGTCGATGACATTCTACTATTTGGAAATGACATTCCAACCATGGAAAGCGTTAAGGCTTGGCTTGGAAGTAGATTTTCCATCAAGGATCTTGGTGAAGCTGCCTATATTTTGGGAATAAAGATCTATAGGGATAGGTCAAGGCGCTTGATAGGTTTGAACCAAAGTACATACATTGATAAGATCTTGAAAAGGTTCAAGATGGAAAACTCCAAGAAAGGTTTTGTACCTATTCAAAGAGGGACCATATTGAGTTCAGCTCAATGTCCAAGCTCAAAGGGTGAGCAAGACATGATGAAACAAATCCCATATGCTTCTGCTATAGGATCCATCATGTATGCGATGATATGTACTAGACCGGATGTGTCATGCGCTTTGAGCATGACAAGCAGATACCAACAGAATCCAGGAGACAGTCATTGGATGGCTGTTAAGAGCATATTGAAATACCTTAGGAGGACTAAGGATATGTTTCTGATATATGGATCTGGTGAGGAGGAACTCGCTATAAAAGGTTACACGGATGCGAGCTTCCAAACTGATCGAGATGATTCTCGATCACAATCTGGGTATGTGTTCACTCTTAATGGAGGAGCTGTCTCTTGGAAGAGCTCAAAACAGGAAGTGGTAGCATTGTCCACTACAGAATCAGAATACATCGCCGCTTCATTGGCAGCTCAGGAAGCTGCATGGTTGAAGAAATTCATTACTGATCTAGGGGTGGTCTCTTCCATTCAAGACCCCCTAGAAATCTTTTGTGACAACGAGGGTGCGATTGCACAAATCAAGGAACCTCGTTCGCACCAAAAGACAAGGCACATAGAGCGGAGATTCAACTACATAAGGGATGAAGTTGAAAAGGGAAAGATATGTATTCGCAAAGTTGGAACTGATCAAAATCTTGCGGATCCATTCACGAAGCTCCTAGAAAGACCGAAACATGAGCGTCATGCGAGTGGCTTAGGACTTCGATATTCTAGTAATTGGATTTGATCTATTTTGTATTACGTTTAAAAGACTTTTGTAATTTAACTCTTTTATATGATTATGGAATCTTGAGTTAAATTCTAATATTGCATGTTTAATCCATGAATAAGTTATCTTATTCTAAAAGTCCGTAGTCGATCACATTTGTGGGAACAAATATGAAGCAAGACTATTATGAACTAGGATTGGTGGATATTCATAAGGAATGAATATGGAGCATAGGTTTGCTGCCAAAGTTCATAGATATTTGTGGGATACAAATATTGGACTGACCCGCTCTCAATATTACTACATGGAGTCGATTGACCTGATCATTAGTAATTTTGAGTAAAGGAGAATTTCATATTATCCTTAGACCTGAGATGTATACTGGGTCTTGATTTTCACCAAGTATTACACTTTGACTCTCCCCTTCGCTATTCGTAAAAGATGGTACATAAGGATGAGCTCGGGTGGAGTATAAAGTGATAGTGAGAGGCGTATACAGTCAAGAAGGAATTTGTTCCTCTTATGTGTTGAGAGTTTAGATGTCTAAGGCCTGATAAAGTTGAATTGTAAAGAGAATGATCACCTATGTCTCTTAGATTCAACATGACATCTAGTAACAAAGGGATATAATGATAGATTCACCTAAATCATATCAAGTAAGGGACTTGAAGGGATGATGTTATTGAATGGCACTTCGTCAAACACATTAGGGGTGGTGAACTGTTGTTAGGCGGTATTCACCACTTGCATTAATTTTCTATGTATCTCGTGCAAGTGGGAGATTGTTGGAATTACGTATGCCCGAGACACATAATTATACTAATGTGGCTAACTGTGTTTGATCCAAGTCGGGTCATACCCAATAACAAGCTAGACGACACCAAATGTATTCTTTAATGATTTGATCATTTAAACGAATACCGAACACTACGTGTGTAGAAAATTGGTTTTCTAAACAAACACACTTGAGGATTTAAATAAATTATCTGGATAATTTGTTTATATAAATTAATTATTTAATTGGTTAAATAATTACATAAATGTATGTGCATTTTATAAAAATGAGTTTTATAAAATAAAAGGAGATGTTTTAAATGGTTAAAACAAAACAACAAAAAAAAAAAAAAAAAAAAAAAAAAAAAAAAAAGGAAAACCGGCCACCCCATGTGGGTGGTGGTTTTGGTTCAACCAAATGTTTTGTCCTTTTGTGTGGACCATCTCTTTATACTCCACCATTCACAAGACATGCATTTTTGATCTTGTCCCCATTTTGAATTCAAGAGTTGAATCAAAAATCCTCTCTCTTTTCTTCCAAAAAAACTCACGGCTCATTTGGGGTTTTTGGGAGAGCTTGGTGAGCTTGTTTAAGTGTTCATAATTCCTAGCAATCAAGTTGGTGTTGTCACAAATAGCTTGGGTATCACACTCTTGAGGTCTTCTACTTTGGAGGCTTGCCATTGAACCACCATCCCCTTCAACAACCTACATCTTCTTATAAGGTATAAGGAGGTACTTTTACATTTCATAAGTATATTGTTCTTGTAATATTGATCCTTGTTCATTGGGTTTTTAGTTTTAACATATTGGTATGTTCATAACAAGATTTAAAATCTAAGCTTCCGTTGTGTTTTCTAGTTAAATATGGTTAACTTGACTTTGATAAACTTGTATAAAACCCAACAGGGGCCATATTTAAAATACGGGCCACAGAGAGTAATGCAAAACCCCAAAATGATAGAGGCAATGTGCTTCTAGCCATCATAGATAGAATCATATCTAATAGAGTTCGATTCCTCCTTTCAAACACACCATTATGTTGTGGTGTTTCGAGTGGAGTGAGTTGTGAGATGATTCAACAATTCCTAAGATGATCTTGAAAAGCATCATTTAGGTATTCACCTCCTCTATCCGAACGAAGTACTTTGACACCATATCTATTGAACTAAAGGCCACCTGGATATTCCGGCGGAATCAGAATATCCAAGCCTTAGGATTAAAGGTCTGTGCAACAATGGATAGTCAATGAAGGATAAGATAGATAAAAGATTCACTATTATTGATGTATCGTTTCAATGTAACAGTGATATTCAATGAAGAGAATGTCTAGGGTTTCGTGAAGGCGGCTGTATAAGGAGAGAAAGAGAATATTCGCTAAGGTGTATGCCCTCGTATTCAGCAAAAGAGCCGTCATTTAATGATAACCTAGTATTATATTTATAAACCCTGACATTCCTTAAAGAAGCCCTAATCATTACGTAACGAATGACAAAAAATAAATACAAGTGTATAACAAGTCTTCGAGTATGATATATCATGTTCGAGCATACTTGATATGCACAGCATGCTCGATGCAAGTCTTCGATCAGACTTTACTTGGAATATTTTCAGATAGAAAATATTCTTCTCCAGCACGCTTTAATCTTCTTGACCAATCCTTGTTTTGCTCGAATAAGTCCATCGAGCAAGCATATTCTTCTTGTCTTAAATCCTGCCTTAGAGACTTATTGAACAATCTTCAGCATACTTGAATGCATAGCTTGCTCTAGACTGAACCATGCTCGAAGTCTATACTTAGAACATTTGACATCTTCTTTATTGCATCCATGCTCGACCCACCAATATGCTCGGATCACTTGGTTTAAGCTGGATGATCAAGTTGTTTTCTCGATTGGTAATCCATACTCGATGAAGAACACTCTTACTTGGTGAAGTGTAGCTTGCTCGAAGCCTTCAACACTTAGAAGAATTCACTGAAGTAGGTTTGAAACACCATGCTCGAGGTAGTAAAACCATGCTCGATAGTCCAAGCTTGCTCGTAGTCCATACTTAGCCAATTTATTGAGGAGGTTGAGAAGATACCAATCTTCCTTGAAAATTTCCGACTCAACAATCTCCTCTAGATTGGAACAAGCTCAGATGCACCAAAACATACCTGCATATAGTTACAAATATATCAGTTTTATAAGATAATCAAATTAAGCAAAAGTCATTACATTACAAGAAGGGAATTCTGCCACTTGGGCATTACACATCAAATTTACATATCATTCATAATACAGATCAAGATCAAATTTACATATCATTCATCCAATTGCTCCACTCCTGTTATCTTCTTCCATGGCTCCTTTCAGCTTCTTTCTTCTTCTTTAGCCTCACAGCTGCAGCCCTTTGTTTAAACATTTCTAAATCTACACCATCATCAGATTCCAAAGGAACTTCCACATTTACAATATCTCGAAGATCTTGGATGTGTAGAAACTGCAACTCTTCATCATGTTCAATCACAGTAATTTTTCTTCCCAAAGAGTTCCTGGGTGATACAGATTCACTCTGCTTGTTATAAGTAAGATGAACAATTTGTCCATCTTGTTGAAGATGTGAATTAGGCTCCTGCATTTCTCTTCTCATTGCCAAACACTCTCTTAATGTTTTTCTTTTAGAGCTTGAGCTGCTGGCTTTGAGTGCTCCTGCTTTCTTGGACTCCCAGAGGGAGAGCTCAGATAGTTTGACATCACTCATTCTTTTCCTCCTTCTCTCCCTCTCTGCTTCTATATGAGCCGCTCTCTATTTTTGGTTAAGGAATGGAAATCCCTTTTCAGATTTTCCCTTTAAGAACTTAGAGAGATCATTTCTTTGTTGTCCAGCAATAATGTTTCTTTGTTGATTATCATACAAGTCCAGCTGAGCCATTTTCTCTAGTTGTTCTCTTGAGAAGCTTCTGAAGTCATCTCTGAATATTATTTGTGTCTCTTTACCATCTTCAGTGATGACTCTTAGAGTTCTTGATCTTTTATCAAAATAGAGATGAGTGGGTAGATTTAAATTTCTCTATATAGCTTCAGGCCTCATTATCTCTGATCTCACAACAAGTCCACCAGACCTTGTTGAAGATACCTGCTTCCCAAATTTCCTTTGTGATTCTTCAAACAATCTTTTGATTTCATCTCTATTTATCATAACCAAATCTATCATTTTTGCTCATCTTTTGCATAATATTATAATCTTTTCAGCCCTTTCCTCTTCTTCCCTTCTCAATCTATCTCCCATGATCTTTCTTTGAACTTCCAAGAACAGCCTCTGCTCTCTGTGATATGTTTCAATTAACTACTCATGAGGCATGCTATCAAATTCAGCTTCAGTCATCCCTTTTTGTAAGAGTATATCTTTCAAGGTCTGCACTCTTGCAGGATCATTGAACCATTATACAGCTTTAGCTTTCTTCTTCTTTGCTTCCTCTCTCTCCTTGTCCAATTTCATCTTTAATCTTCTCTCTCTTTCACAGTTAGCTGAACATTTTGCATCTTCATGTGAGCCTTTCACCATATGCACTTTCCTTTTTAATTCTTCCAAAGTCAGGTTTATGAGAGAGTTATAATTGTACCCATGAAGTTGTAGGAACTTGACATCTTTGTGTTTCTTCTTTAACTCTTCATAATCTCTTTTGTCTTTGGCCTCGTTTTCCTTTCTGATCTTTTCTACAAAGTCTGCAATATCATCAACCAATGCATTCTTGTACATTCTATCAAATATTTCAAAAGTTTGATGATTGAAATAAGACGTAGGATGTCCAGCTTGCAGCAAGAAGGCTCTTCTTGTTTCTCTACTTTTCCATCATGCAGCCGCTTCTGCAATACTCTCCCTGGTCATCATTTGTATATGACTTGGTTTATATTCAAGGCTCAACAATAGGCTTTATCTTCTTTCTCCTTTTCTTCTGCCCTCTTTAGCCTTTCTTCATCTTCCTCAACTTCCAATTGTTCATCCAAGTTATGTAGAGCCTCTATCTTTGGTTCTTCATTCTGAGTGACTCTTGGCTCATCAATAACTTAGGTCTTATGTCTTCTTTTGTAGAACTTCTTGACTGACTTTTGTCTTTTGGCTTTGGGAGTCTCTATCTCTGTAGTTTCTTTTCTTTTCACAGACTCCCTAGCCTCAGGCGCAGGTTTATCAATAATAACTGGTTCAGTCACCATAGGTTCAACAACCACTTCAACCGGTTCATCATCAAATATCTCTTCAATTCTGGGTTCTGATACAACTTCAGCTTGTGGCTCACTGCATCTTTGTTGCATTTCTCTTTGAGTCTTTCTTGCAGCAGCCACAATCTCTGGATCATGTCTTTCTGGGTTCTTCAGCACATTCTTATAGATTCTTAAGACAGCCAGTTTTGTTAGCAGTCCAAAACTAATCCCACTAGATGGTTTTTCACTTTGTACTGGAATAGTTGGACCTAAAGCATACTCGTGATGCTCTGTTTGTACAGTCTCAGGCTCAGGTTGTGGAAGTCCGGGCTCATCATCAGTTTATGCCATAGAAGTTGGTTCTTCAGCTTGTTTCCTTTTTAACTCCTCCATGGCTGCCCCTATAGCCTCATCAGCCATCCTTTTCAATCTTTCTTCTTCCTCATCCTTCTTCCTTATCTCAATTTGTGTCTCCACCATCTCTTGAGGAATTTCTTCTTCTTCTTCTGTAGCTTGAATCCGCTTAGCAGTTATGATCTGTAACATCCAACTTTTTGTTAAATAATAAATGACGGAAAGTTTTGTTATTAACTGTGTGTCGTTAAGTTAGTTGTGAGTTAAGTTGTAGGTTCCCTGGACGGATCACACGAGATATCCCGATATACACAGGTGCGGAATCCTTGTGTAGATCGTTACGGACGTAGAATATTAGCTCACAAACACACGAACACGATACGAACAAAACCACGTTATATTAATAACTCAAACCGAGATACTTATAGACTCTCGACCTCACGTCAATAGACTCACTGAATTACACGTAAACTGAACTACTCGATCAACTAAAACTCTAACCCAAAAACCAACCTGTAAACAGTAGACCGTAGCCTATATAAATACACGACAACTTCGCCTCAGGCGAAGTTGTCCTTAACTTCGCTCGTTCAACAAGTTCGCCTAGGCGAACTTGTCAACAACTTCGCTTGGTTAACAAGTTCGCCTAAGCGAACTTGTCAACAACTTCGCTTTTACAAACAAATACACAAACAATATTACAGACTCGATTACAGACATTAGACATATGAACTACTGACATCTATGCACCAACAGACTCCCCCTTGGCAGTAGCTTCATATCTTGATCGTTCAGCTCTTGTCTCGTAATCCTGTATCTTCATGCGTGCACTCCTTCTCTATCACACACCGTGACTACTCGCTGATATTTCCTTGCTTCATCCTTCCAAGCAGGAATATAGAATATCTTCTTTTCATTCAACACTTGAAAATCAGCTTTCGATAAGTTAACAAGATGCATGGGGTCATACACCCTCAGCACTTCTTGTTCATCTTCGTCTTCCATCACGGCTTCAGCAGTCTGGCAATCAACGTACCACCATTTTAGATTCTTCAACACATCTTGAGGCATAGTCTTCATTGGAACCTCCTTGATGCATCGGATCGGTTTGTACTTCATCACCATCCATGGCTTGCCATCTGCTCTCAATCCCCTTTCTGTATCCTCCACGAGCTTTCCCTTCCGTGGCTTTAATAGTTCAAACTTCTTTTCTTTTATGCTTTCTTTCCACACAATCTTCTCAATCACTCTTGGCATGTTATTGTCACTTCTATTTATCAGGCCCAACCTGGCCAAATCCTTCACCTTGCATTCCGGCAACGTATTGAGAGATCTCAACATTCGTTTGAAGTATTGAATACCATTATAACGCTTCACCACAAACAACTTTATCTGTTCATCATATATCCAACAGATAATTCCCTTCTTCGACTCAAAATAGCCTTTGATGTTATAACTCTTCTTGAACATGGCTGAAACAGCAGGCTTCTTGGTCTTGATAAACCAATGAGCACAGCCTTTCTTCCACCTAGGCTGCTCCTCCCACTCAGTCTCATCCATCTCAGCACTCATGTCGGCTTTCTCAACATCAGGGATCTCGTGTTCAACTCCTTCTTCTACTATCTCCCCCTCTTCTATTCCATCTTCAATCACAATCTGCTCACCGATCTTCTCAATCACATCACTCGGCAGCACATCTTCATCAAACAGCACATCGTCGCTGAACATGTCATCGTCCAGCTCTTTCAACGCACCAATCACGTCATCCTCCACCAACACCACATCATCACCACCAGATGCGTCGGTAGACTCCCCCTCAGTTGTGGAAGTACCAAGAGCTTCAGAAGTTCTTGGCAGCTCACCACCTGCATCTTTCGATGCATTGGGATCATCGTCTCGGTCGTTTCTCTTCTTCGTTCTGAGCTCGTCGCCTTTACAGCTCATCTCCCCCTGAGATGCCAAGAACTCCTTCAAGGCATCTATGATTTTCCCATGCTCAACCAGGAGGGATGCCTGTAGTTGATTTGCTTCCACTAGGCTTTGAATAGTCTTCGATTGTTCTGCCACGATCCGCTTTAGTGAAGCTATTCTCTCTGAGTCTGACATAGGCGAAGGCTAGACACCAGAAGCAGACGTAACCGCAGGTGGTACCATACCTGATAACCCTGCAGCAGTAACGACCGTTGACTCTACAAATCGTGCAGCTACCACCGACTGAGTAAGCGTTGGAGGCGGTAGAGACACGATCTCCGGAGTCGACGTCTGGATAGCAGTGACGGAAGGAGTGCCAGCAGATGATGTAGCCACCATGGGAACATCCGCAGCGCTTGTACTTGTAACCTGTACAGAAGAAGGAACAATAGACATACCAGACAGTGCGGCCGGAGCAAAACGTACAGTCCTTGAAGTCTCTCCAGCTCCCATGCCAGCACCTGTCCTCTCCCGTCTTGATCTTCTAATTAGCTTATGTATGTCTTCTTCCTCTTTCGACTCTTCATCATCCTCCGTTCTCTTTCTCTTCCCAATCGTTCTTTCTCGAGACACCATCAACCGTCTCCCCTCATCCATGATCTCATCCAAATATGAGTCAGCCATCGACGTAGCTGCTCTAGTCATACTCACACCCGAACCCTGTGCAGCCGAGACCTGCACCTCTTCAACTTGATCCATATCAAAATAGCCTTGACCTCCAAAAACAGCGTCAAGGTCTATATCCTCAGCAGTTGATACAACAGGCACAGCAGGAGCAGGAACAGCTTGAGTTGCTCTTGCCTGTTGCGGTTGAGGATCTCTGAACTCGTCCCCACCAGCAGGAACATACTCTGGGTTAATTAAAAACCCAAACAGTGGAGTATGCCTGGGACGACGTTCAGGGTTGCTCCTCGCATTCGACGTGCGGCATTGAGCAAAGATACGTTTGCTCACCGATTCCACGTATCTTATCGGGCGTCTCTGAGGTAGATTCGGAGCGACATGGTTCAATATCATCTGGATGAACCGTGGGTACATAATGAACCGCTCCCGAGACATCGCCCGTCTTTGTCTATCAATCTCGTAGAAGACCATTTGACTGAAGCTATAACGCTTGTATAGGTCAGTGCAGTCATGGCAGACTGCATGGTCGCACCCATACCATCTGTGCCCGCCTTCCTCCCCGACATGCACACTATCATAACGTGCATGAGGAAGCGCCACTGATCTAGAAGGAAACCCTTCCTCCTCTGGGTATCTCCTAATGGACCAGAGTAGCCCATTCGGAGAAACGCTCCATCACGAAAGGGAGCGACAAACTCAGTTGGATCGTCTCGAATCTCGTCTCCAAACTGTAGTGCCACCCGGATCTGTTCAGAATTGAACTGAACATGTTGATTGTTCACCGTCGCTCTCATGATCGGGGGCTCAATACGACAGTCGTATTCGACCGTCTGCCAGAAGTCTTCGATATTCGGTAGAGATGTCGGCAGTGTGTTTGTGATCGCATGAAAAATCCTCGAGCGCAGGAGGAAAGTGATGATCTCGCGATAGTCGTCCACACCGCTCGCCTCCGGGTCAAGTGTAATGTATATATTGTGACCCGGGAAGAATTGTCTCTGATTGTCACCATCATCTCCTCCTGCACCTCCAGCACCAGCTACCGCAGCCATATCTGCAACAAACTAACCAAGTTAGAACGACAAAAAGACATAGCACAAGTTCACTTTGTTACCATGAGCGAAGTTGTGATAAACTCTGTATAGGCGAAGTTAAAGTTGAGGCGAAGTTGGGAACAACTTCGCTTCAGCTTTAAGTTCGTCTAAATAATATTAAGTAAAAATGATCTAGGCGAAGTTAATGTTAACTTCGCCTCATCACAACATCGCCTCAGGCGAATTTAAGTTACAGGCGAAGTTACGGATAACTTCCCCTCAGGCGAACTTACTTTTCAGGCGAAGTTACGATTAACTTCGCCTAAACCCTAACTTCGCCTGAATCTGAATCGGCGACAGTGAGATTATGGAACAACGTGCAGTTGATGATTCTGTTAGTTTTAGACGATTAAGTACTCTTAACCACAAGTTTTAAGGACATGTTGACGATCAGTATAGTGTTCAACACGTAAAAACACAAGTTATGAAAATCGGTTTCAAAACCGATGGTTCGAAGTTAATAACCGGGTCGAAACGACCCTTGATTAGCATGAAAGAACTTGTAATATATGATAAAACAACATCTCGAACCTTTGATCGGTGTGAAAATCGGGAATAAATAACACGTATACGGTGTAAATAACAAGTTCGCCGGAAAAGATATAAGTTCGCTGTGAATATGTTCGCTGATATAATGAACAGTTCTGACCTTTGAACATCCTTATATAGGGGCGTAGTTGTACAGGCGAAGTTACGGATAACTTCGCCTAGGCGAAGTTATCCACAACTTCGCCTGTTCAACAACATCGCCTATATATTTACAAAATTTAACCTTATAAGTTTAACAATTTTCCAATTAAGTTATAAAACTTTCCTTGAAGAACTAAACGACACGATCAAGTCTAAGTAACCAGTTAAAAAATCATAAAACTATCTAAGTACAAAAACTTAAAAAATTTTAAGTATAAGGGATCAAATTTCAGTCTCGATAGGGACTGCTACGTTTTAGAAAAGATCCGAACAGGAATCATACTAACTACGTGACTGTCACATAGATCCGTGTTTAGCTGTATTATGACATATAGAGACAGGTTGTAAGCAGGTATAACTTAAAGTGGTTTTCATCGTTTCTGTGATACGAGTTAGGTTCGATTAAGCCTCAAAATTTAAGTGGGCAACAACTTAGAAATATTGATGCCTCCTATCTATCCTCAAAGCGTATTTGGCTTTCCCCAAGTCACCCCGAATTGACTTCGACCCATAGTGTCTGATTAAACATGTAAGTACTCTTCTTCTGGTTCCCGTTCTTCTTCTTACTCTAAGATTGAGAAGTCTTGATTTTATCATCACTAAAATGTTTCAATAACTCCAAATATATATAATTTTTTTTTTTTAATAAACATAGACTTCAAAGTAGAAATTTACTGCAAGTCCCGAATCTGGATCACTGCAGAATCTTGAGACGCTATCTTCACGGGAATCAGAACACACATGGGCTCGTGTATGACTGGGTAATCGCTTTTCTGCCTATCATTCGGAAAGATATATATGAAGACATGCAAAACTCTTAAGGTGTTTCCACGTAAAATCAAGTAACATTAGTTTGTATCACATCTACTTTTACGCACCATAAAAAGTTACCATGACATACAATGATTGTCCTAAAGCCTTTTAAGCCTAATAACTTCACTAGTTAAGCACACAGAATTAGTATATCTATCATTTTCCAAGGTTGGATCAATTTTCTGTTAAACATAGCTAACGAACTTCTTACGAAGTAACAGACTTGAAAAATAATTTCATTTCCCTTTTCTTTCAAAATTTTAACATTAATCGCCCCGACCAAAACAAAGTCATCAGGTAAACGGCTATCCCGAAGATCCAATGGATCAGCTGGACCGACCACATACTAGTATGTGTCCTTCTAACTAAGTATGATCGACTAATTTTAAGCAAAAGAATGAAAAACTCATCATAAACCGCCCCGGTCACTATCAGTAATCTGGTTAATGGCTATCCTCAAAATCTACAAGTAGAAAATGAGGACCAAAACATATCCGAAGACAAGTCCTTCAAACTGATGTAACCGACATATTTTTAAGCGATTAGTGACGTTTTTTTTTTTTTTTTTTTTTAAATATTACAAGAAAAACATGGTTACTCGGGATTGATCATCCCATTCAGTTCAATAAGGTTTTGAAATCTGGATTTGTCAAACGCTTTAGTGTATAAATCAGCGAAATTATCAAGCGTATCCACCTTTTCAAGAATTATCAGTTTCTTCTCAGCACAATCCCGTATGAAATGATGACGTATGTCAATGTGTTTAGTTTTACTATGTTTCACGGGATTGTTAGTTACTGAGATAGCAGCTGTGTTATCAATGCAAATAGGAGTAAGTAAGAAATTCAGACCATAGTCGCGCAACTGTTGTTGTATCCAAAGAACCTGAGAGCAGCAGTTGGATGCTGCCATGTATTCTGCCTCACAGGTTGAAATTGCGACTGAAGTCTGCTTCTTGCATTGCCACGACACCAATCTGCCACCAAGAAACTGACATCCTCCAGTTGTTGACTTCCGACTCTGATTGCACCCTCCATAATCAGAGTCTGTGTAAGCGACCAGCTCCAAGTCTCCTCCTCTTGGGTACCACAACCCCAGCTTCAGCTTGCCCTTGAGATACCGCAGTATCCTCTTTGCACCTTTCAAATGAGATTCTTTTGGATTTGCCTGAAAACGTGCACAAAGACAAACAGCAAACATTATATCAGGCCTAGATGCAGTTAAGTACATTAAAGAACCTATTATTGCCCGATATTGAGTTGGGTCCACATCTGCATCACCGTCTACTTCAGCACCCAATTTGTGATTGACGCAGATTGGAGTATCATATGGAGAACTGTCCTCCATCTTGAAGCGCTTGAGCACATCATGAACATACTTCGTCTGATGAATGAACATCCCGTCCTTCTTCTGATCAACCTGCAATCCTAGAAAGAAAGTTAGTTCACCCATAGCACTCATTTCAAACCTTTTCTTCATGACGGCTTCTAACTCCTGACACATGGAGACTTTTGATGCAGCAAATATAATGTCATCCACGTAGACTTGTACCAGCAGGAAGTCGCTTCCATCTCTTTTGAAGAACAACGTGCTATCAATTTTCCCTCTTTCAAAACCATTCTCGAGCAAGTAATCCGATAAAGTTGCATACCAGGCACGAGGTGCCTGATGTAATCCATACAACGCCTTGCTCAACCTGTACACGTGATCTGGATAGTCTGGGTCAGGAAAACCCGGAGGTTGCTCAACATACACAACCTCATCAACTTTCCCATTTAAAAACGCACTCTTCACATCTAGCTGAAACACCTTCATCTTCTCATAAGCAGCAAACGCTAAAAACAATCTTATGGCTTCCAACCTAGCGACAGGAGCGAACACTTCGTTATAATCAATCCCCTCTTGTTGATTAAAACCTTTAACTACTAGCATCGCCTTGTTTCTGATAATAATTCCCTTATCATCTCTCTTGCACTTGAACACCCATTTTGTGCCTATCGCATGCACATTATTTGGTTTTTCAACCAAAGTCCAAACTTCCATCTTCTCGAATTGAGCCAACTCTTCTTGCATGGCCTCGACCCACGAGCTGTCCTTTAAAGCCATTTGATAATTCTTCGGTTCAATCTGGCTTATAAAGCAGGTGTACAGGCATTCATTGATTATTCCTGTCTCCTTAATGCTTGTATAAACACAGGTATGTTCATTCAAGCTACTTCTCGTTTGTACACCTGAGGACACATCACCAATCACATTATCCAAAGGGTGATCTTTATGAATTCTCGTGGTCGGAACAGAACCGACATGCAAATTATCTTCCAAATTAGAAGAGATCTCATCAATGGTTGTTTCATGCTGAGAGTGAAAAGGATTGATAAATTCTTCTTCAGCAGAGGCAGCAGGGGTACCAATAGTGTTTGATGAGGAAGGTTGACACTTATCAATCAGCTGTCTTTGCAATAGATTTTCTTCCTCATCGAGTATCATCTTCGTCGCAGCTCTTTCTTCTTCTTCAGAAATCTCCAAATCCGGTACGTTAAACGACTTAAAAAGCTTAACATAGTCGAAAAGCTCAGCAGGTTCATTGCTAGGTTTTGGCGGTTGGTAACTTCTGATGTCAGTGTTACACACCACCTCCACCTTGCAGGTCGAAGTATTGAAGACACGTCTGTTGGGAGTACCAACAACATAACCGACTAAGATTCCTTCATCGGCTACTTCGCCAAATTTAGAGTTTGTCTTCAAGATCGAACAAGGGGACCCGAATGGCTCAAGACCACTCAAGTTGGGCTTCCTTCCATGCATAAGCTCGTAACAAGTTTTACCAAGTCTCTTAACGGTTAACACCCTATTCAGAACATAGCAGGCTGTAGCGACTGCTTCAGCCCAGAACATCACAGGAAGCTTCGAATCTGCCAGCATAGTCCTGGCTCCTTCAATTAAAGTTCGGTTCTTCCTTTCAGCCACTCCATTCTGTTGCGGAGTATACGGAGCGCTGTATTGATGTTCAATTCCTTTCTGAAGAAAGAAGATCTCCATTTCAAAATTCTTGAACTCCGTCCCATTGTCACTTCTGATGAACTTAACTGTTTTACTCATGACGTTCTCAACTTTAGTAATCAAATTCTTCACCATTTAAGCCGTCTCATCTTTCGATTTCAGAAAATATACCCACGAATATCGCGAGTAGTCATCAGTGATCACCAAGCAGTAAGAAGTACCTCCTAGACTTTTTACATTAACTGGACCGAAGAGATCCATGTGAAGCAGTTCTAGAGTACTGGCAATAGAGTTGACCTTCTTGGTGAGATGGGATTTCTTGTGTTGCTTTCCCTTCTTGCATGCAATACATTTGTCTTCAAAGTTAAAACTTTTCAAGGGAATGCCCATCACAAGTCCATTCCTGACAATGTGGTTCATCTTCCGAAGATGAATGTGCCCCATCCTCCTGTGCCATAGTTCGGATTCTGATTCGCTTGCCTTCGTCATTAAACATGATTCTCCCGTGGCCATTTCAGTAGACCTCATATCCATCACATATGTATTTGTATCACGTGGAGCTTTCATCACTATCCACTCGTCAGGTATCTGAAAACCAGGCTTCAACACGATCGCCTCATTCTTCGTGAAATGAACAGTATACTCCTTATCACAAATCTGCGACACACTCAGCAGATTGTGCTTCAGCTCTTCTACAAAATTCACATTCTCAAGTGTCATTTTCCTATTGGACACCGTTCCTTTTCCAGTAATTCTTCCTCCACTTTCACCTGCAAAACTAACTCTCGCTCCTTGAACAGGTTTTAAGTCGTGCAACAAGTATTTGTTGCCCGTCATGTGCCGGGAACAGCCGCTATCTACAATCCAAAGACTGTGGGCAGCCCTGTTCAACTGTTCCTGCACAATAAAGCAAAGGATTAGAATCTAGGGACCCAAGACCAATTGGTCTTGGATCTATACATCCCGTACTTCTGCTTTCCAAAGTTAGCATTTGGATAATTCCTGTCAGTCCTATTAGAAAATCTCCTTGGAAATTGAGTGTGAGGCCTTCCAAACCTATGTGTATTGAAAGTATTATATCTTGTGGTTTGGTGATTAGCATTGTAAAACTGAGGTTTGTTTCTGTGAAAACCTGAATTAGTTACATTTCGGAACTTTGAAGGGTTTTCATTTTTAGCAGTATTAAAATTACCATTAGCCTTATGCTCAGTTTTAATAGGCCGCACGCCTCTGAATTTCGGCGTCAGAGGACAATCTGCAACAAGATGTCCTAACTTATTACATCTAAAACAACACCTATACTCCATTTTCTTTTCAAAGGTTGTTTTGGATGTCGAGGCAGTGTTACCGACCGTTCGTCTCACATAAGGTGGGACGTACGGGTTGAGTGGAGTACTCTTTTTAGAAGTTTTATCTTTTTCTCCACCAGTGGGTAACACTACCTTCTCTTTTGTCTTACCCGATTCGGACAACTTATCCGAATCCGATGAGACTGGACTCGTAACAGAAATATTCACACTTGAAACAGGCGAACTCGTTTCGCCACTACTAACACTTGATTCTTTACTCGTAACCTTGATTGGAACTGTCTGAGGAACTTCAAAATCAACAGATTTCTGAACACTAGGGTTATAAGTATAATTGTGGTTATAAGAATTCCTCCTCTCTTTGTAGAGGTACCTTGATCACTAACAAGGTGATCAAGAATAGCTGAGGAATTTCTGAACTGTTCAAGTTTTCGGTTCAGTTCCACCACTTTCACCTGGTGGTCAGCAATCTGCTTTTCTCGTTTAGCAATCAGTTTAGTCTTTTCTTCTAAAACCTCATAACTTAGATAAATTACTTCAATTTTTTCAGCAAGTTTTGTTTTTAAGCTTTTAACATCTTTTTCACACGCTTTAATTTTAACTTTGTAACTGTTTTCTCTTGCTTTCGTAAAGTGATGATCTTCTTTAAGAGTTTTAAATTCAGCATCTAAACGAACATACTGATCAGTTATGGTAGCAAGTTGCTCAGACAAATTCTCACATTTAGTACAAATAGATTTAGAACTTACCTCGGAGCGTTGATCATTGTTATCTGCCATGAAAGCTTTTTCCTTACCAGTAGCTTTCTCGTCTCCGGTAGTCTTCTCACATTCTTCATTCTCAACCTTAGCCATATTTGCCCGTTCACTAGTTTCATTCAAATGCAGGTTCCAGTTGTATTCACCTGCTTCTCTGGACAGCATGGCATTGATTTCCTTATTATTCCCAGTGTGCTGTGCAGGCCGGCCTTGACCACGTTCAACTCTCTCGTTTCTGCATTCTTTGGCAAAGTGCCCGTTTTGTTGACAGTTATAGCACCTCACCTTAGACTTGTCGAACCCTGGCCTGCCACCAACAAACTTTCTCCCCGTCTTTCTCATGAACTTCTTCACTCTCCTCACTATCATGGCCATCTGCCATTGTAAATCCATCTCCTCCAGATCATCAGTATCGATCTGGTCATAGTCTTCATCTAGCATCGCTGGATCAACCACCTTTCCTTGAATATAGTTTTCATATGAAGCAAAAATGAAGCATAGAGGCCAAACTGCTCTTCAGCATATTTGACGCTCATTGGCATCTTAGAGTAATTATTGCTTGAGGAACTTGAAGATCCACTAATCTTGCTTGCTGTCTGTTGAGTACCACTTGATCCACCCGCAACAAAGCAAACATCCCCATTTGAGTTTACTGACACTTGCCCCTCCTGTGAAGAATTGGCACCCGACTCACCCTTCAAGTAGTAGGCGGCATAATCAGTCTTTGAACTTGTATTGGTGTTTACTTTCGCACCGTACATGCCTGGATCTTGAACCTGATCCATAGATGTTTCTTTTCTTACCATATTAAGCTCAAAAGTTCTGAGCTTGTTGACAGCGGTTTCAAGATCATAAGTAGGGAAGTCCTTATCTTCCCTCATCAGTACAGTATACATCTCTCATTTTGGTGGGAGAGCATCGAGAAGTTTTTCCACAATCTCTTCTTCTCGGTAGGAAATGGAGTAGTTACTCAATTCAGTCATTAGATGATAATATCGAGTGATAATATCATCAAGAGATTCGTTCTTTAAGTACTTAAAGACTGAAAATTGAGTCTTGAGCAACTTTATCTTTGAAGCCCGAATGCCTACATTTCCTTCGAATCTGCTCTCAAGAGCTTCCCAAAGCTCTCTAGCTGATGTATACTTTCTGAATGTATGGAGGATCTCCTGTGGAAGAGCCATTGTGATTGCAGCATGAGCCTTGCTTTCGGCTTCATACATCTTCTTCTCCTCTTCTTCCATTTTACTGTATTTCTTGATTTGGTCTCGACCCTCATACTCCGTGATCGGTGGAATATATCCATCTTGGATGCATACCCACATTTTTGCATCCTGGTACTTAACGTATTGTATGAACCGATCTTTCCACGCGACAAAATCGGTTCCCTTCAGCAACCTTGGGGCCTTTGTAGCTGACCCCGCTTCAACTTCCATATTTACAAGCTCCGAAATGTTGATCGACGACATCCTTCTTGAAGACTAAGAAACCCGAAAAAAAATTCTGAAAAGGGCGAAGTTAAAAAAAAAAAATTTCTTCGAAACAGTACTGTAGGCGAAGTTAAGGATAACTTCGCTTAAGTAATAACTTCGCTGTATTCTTCTTAAATTCGCGTGACTGGGCGAAGTTGAGAATAACTTCGCTTAGGCTAAGCGAACTTAGAAAGTAAGCGAACTTGAAGAGAACTTCGCTGAACTAGGCGAACTTGATGAGAACTTCGCTGAGTTAGGCAAAGTTGAGGAGGTAGGCGAAGTTGTGAATAACTTCGCTTCTCCTTATATCTTCGCTGAAACCCTACGTATCCTGACGGCAACTTCGCCTGATGAACAGCAACTTCGCCTGACGAACTTGAACTTTCTGCAGATCTGAAAAACGGATTTTAACGACGATTTTGACGGTTTAAAGGCTTAAACACACTGGTAGGAAGCTAGAATGAGCAAAAACACCACAAACTCGTCCCGGTAATACCCGAAATGGAACGAATTCTACACCCGCGTGAATATCCTGAACCACACAATCGAGCACAGGCTCTGATACCAATTGTAGGTTCCCAGGACGGATCACACTAGATATCCCGATATACACAGGTGCGGAATCCCTGTGTAGATCGTTACGGACGTAGAATATTAGCTCACGAACACACGAACACGATACGAACAAAACCACGTTATATTAATAACTCAAACCGAGATACTTACAGACTCTCGACCTCACGTCAATAGACTCACTGAATTACACGTAAACTGAACTACTCGATCAACTAAAACTCTAACCCAAAAACCAACCTGTAAACAGTAGACCGTAGCCTATATAAATACACGACAACTTCGCCTCAGGCGAAGTTGTCCTTAACTTCGCTCGTTCAACAAGTTCGCCTAGGCGAACTTGTCAACAACTTCGCTTGGTTAACAAGTTCGCCTAAGCGAACTTGTCAACAACTTCGCTTTTACAAACAAATACACAAACAATATTACAGACTCGATTACAGACATTAGACATATGAACTACTGACATCTATGCACCAACATAAGTGTTTGGATAATATTTGGATTTGGAATTGTCAGTGGGTTTTGGGGCCCATGGCCCCCCATATAAGCCTAACCTCTCCACCCTTTCACCATTTTGTTACCTTTCACCATACACACACTCAAGAACACACACACACTTTCTCTCTACATTCCGGATCTAAATCCGTGTAAAAAGAGGAAGAATCTCGTGTGTAGACATCATCAAATAATAAGAATCACGTCCAGATCTACGTATTGTCCGGATCTGAACTCAAACCCGAAGCAAAAGGTGGGTTTCGGTTTAAATGGTTAAGTTTTATGGTTAGAATTGGCATGCAAACAGATATAATGATAGATCGGGTTGTGAAATGTAAGAAAAACATAAACTTGGTAAGTTATAACCTCTCGGGTGCACTTTAAGATAAAAAAGTGGCGTTTGGACTTTGAGAGATGGGTTCAGGATCAGGTGCATGGGGTCAGAATGTGTCGAAAGTTGAGAAAGAGTAAAAAAATCAGGTCCTGAGGTAGAGCCACGAAGTAAAATGGCTTTAAAATGGTAAAAACGAAGAAAGGAAGCCATTTCGCTTCGCTCAGCCATGAGAAGCGAAACAGGCATTTCGCTTCGCTCAGCCTTGAGAAGCGAAACAGTCATTTTCGCTTCGCTCAGCCTTGAGAAGCGAAACAGGAATATCGCTTAGCTCAGCCTTGAGAAGCGAAACAGGCATTTCGCTTCGCTCAGCCATGAGAAGCGAAACAGGCATTTCGCTTCGCTCAGCCTTGAGAAGCGAAACAGGCATTTCGCTTCGCTCAGCCATGAGAAGCGAAACAGGCATTTCGCTTCGCTCAGCCTTGAGAAGCGAAACAGGTTATGCGAAGCGAAATTCTATGCGAAATTCCTCCCATGCAAAATTGTTTAAGTTGTTATTAAAATGTGACCCGATTCATTTTCTGATGCGTTTTTGTTAAAGGACCTATTAACGAAAATAAAATTTTTTCGAGCTGATCTGGCAGCTCAACCCCAGCCAGGGGCTCTGCCCCTTGGACCCTGCTAGGGGCTGCCACCCCTAGACCCCGCTACCAGGGGCGCTGCCCCGGACCCCCATTAGTTGAGAGTTTCACTAACTTAGATGTAGGAAGTAATTGTAATGGATAATTGACACGTGTAATGTATTGTACAGTTAGCCGTGCACAAACTAAGGAAGGGCATTACCATTAACATCGAGAAAAACCGACTCCAGGTGAGTTCTAGCCCCATTTCCTGGTTATGTTTTCGGGGCTGTGTGCATACTCCTATGTGGCAGTTAAAATGCTTATCTTAAGTGATAGGTATATGATACATGTATGATCGTGCATTGAATGTTATTACTATATGATGGTTATGTGAATGAATGTGTATGTAAATATTATATACATAAGACAAGTAAAGTATGCGCTTATGATAGGGACCAGACCCTCATAATATCTGAGATGATAGGGACCAGACCCTCCTAATATCTGAGATGATAGGGACCAGACCCTTATAATATCTGAGATGATAGGGACCAGACCCTTATAATATCTGAGATGATAGGGACCAGACCCTTATAATATCTGAGATGATAGGGACCAGACCCTTATAATATCTGAGATGTTAGGGACCAGACCCTTATAATATCTGAGATGTTTAAGATAGAATAGCTTATGGTATACCATAGGGTTTTATGAAAGAAAGTATGTAAGTACGTATGCATGTATATAAAGTATGTGTGAAAGAAGTAATAGCAAAGTAAGGTATGAATACGTATCTTCAGACGCATATGAGTAAGGATAGGAATGTATTGTATGTTAAATTGATTAACTAGAACTCACTCAGCGTAGCTGACTTTTAGTATGCACGCAGGCAGATAGGTTGAGGCAGCTGGCTTGAGGAGGGACACATGGCATGAGCTAAAGAGACTGGCATCTATGAAGAAGTGTCATGACTATTTTATGTTACGTTATGAAAAGACAATTTGTATGTTAAGACAAAAATGAATGTTTGTAATGTGATGTTTGAAGTTTTAAATTATTCCACGAAAGTTTAAATTAACTTTGATTTTAGAACTGTGTTTGTGAGTAAATCCAACACCAAAGTAGGGTTACTGGGATTGGTCCTTACATGATCTCTATCACAGTTCTCACAGATGCAGCTTCTGCCATATCAGGGTCATTCACCTCATTTCTTTCCAGTATTTCATCTCCAGAAATTACTCTTGGAGTGGCCTTTGGATGCAGATCTTCTTCATTTAGAGCAACCCCTTTCCCTTTTTGTTTTCTCTTTTTGATTTGCTCTAGGGTTTCTTCTTCAACTTCAATCTCCCCCTCTTCTATTGCATCCCCCATTAGAGGAGCACAAACCGGTTTAAAACTCAAAACCGGTTCGGTTTGGTCAACAAAAGTTAATACCGGTTTATGATCGGTTTCGGTTCGAGTTGAAACCGGTTTCTTACATTGTTACGATCGGTTTTGGTTCGGGTTTTGATTGCTTTCGGTTTGGGTTTTGACCGGTTTCGGTTCGATTAACCGGTTTGGAACCTCTTTTGGTGGAGAAAATTACAAACCGGTTCTGAACCTACGGGTTCAATTGGTTCCAAACCGGTTTCTACATAATCGATTTTAAACCGGTTCGGTTTCGTTCAGTTTTCTGGTCGGTTCGGTTAACCGGTTTATTTGCCCACCTCTATCCCCCACTTCCAACTCCTCCTTATATTCTTCGTTTATCATGTTTAGAGCATTTGAGGTTCCCACTTCAGCATCTTCATCACTGGCCTCATTGTAATTATCATTGATTAGCTTTAGAGCATCTGCTTCTTGATCATTCTCCCCCTATTTGGTGCATTTGAGGTCTTCTCAACCTCAGTCTGCTCCAGGGCTTGAATTCGTTGACGGGCATGTTGTAGAGCTTGCTCAAGGGCCAGGGTCTTTCTTTCCAGAAATGCATTTTTGTCTTTAAGCATGATGTTCTGTTGGTGCATAAATGTCTGTTGGTGCATAACCTCACCAGTTAAGCACACAAAGTTAGTATATCTATCATTTTCCAAGGTTGGATCAATTTTCCGTTTAACATAGCAAACATACTTCTTACGAAGTAGTAGACTTGAAAAATAATTTCATTTCCCTTTTTTTCAAAATTTTAACATTAATCGCCCCGACCAAAACAAAGTCTTCAGGTAAACGGCTATCCCGAAGATCCAATGGATCAGCTGGACCGACCACATACTAGTATGTGTCCTTACAACTAAGTATGATCGACTAATTTTAAGCGAAAGAATGAAAACTCATCATAAACCGCCCCGGTCACTATCGCTTAAAAATATGTCGGTTACATCAGTTTGAAGGACTTGTCTTCGGATATGTCTTGGTCCTCATTTTCTACTTGTAAATTTTGAGGATAGCCATTAACCAGATTACTGATTGTGACCGGGGCGGTTTATGATGAGTTTTCATTCTTTCGCTTAAAATTAGTCGATCATACTTAGTTATAAGGACACATACTAGTATGTGGTCGGTCCAGCTGATCCATTGGATCTTCGGGATAGCCGTTTACCTGAAGACTTTGTTTTGATCGGGGCGATGGAAGTCAAATTATTTTTTGAGGGAGATGAAATTATTTTTCAAGTCTACTACTTCGTAAGAAGTACGTTTGCTATGTTAAACAGAAAATTGATCCAACCATGGAAAATGATAGATATACTAACTTTGTGTGCTTAACTAGTGAAGTTATTAGGCTTAAAAGGCTTTAGGACAGTCATTGTATGTCATGGTAACTTTTTATGGTGCGTAAAAGTAGATGTGATACAAACTAAATTTACTTGATTTTACGTGGAAACTCCTTAAGAGTTTTGCATGTCTTCATATATATCTTTCCGAATGATAGGCAGAAAAGCGATTACTCAGTCATACACGAGCCCGTAAGTGTTCTGATTCCCGTGGAGATAGCGTTTCAAGAAACTGCAGTGATCCAGATTCGGGACTTGTAGTTGGTTACTAATCTGAAGTCTATGTAAAGTTTATCATAAATATATATATATATATATATATATATATATATATATATATATATATATGAGTTATTGAAACATTCTATAGCTGAAAGTGTCAAGACTTCTCAATCTTAGAGTAAGAAGAAGAATGGGAAACAGATGAAGAGTACTTACAACTTAATCAGACACTATGGGTCGAGGTCAATTCGGGGTGACTTGGGGAAAGCCAAATACGCTTTGAGAATAGATAGGAGGCATCATAATCTCTGAGTTGTTGCCCACTTAAATTTTAAGGCATAATTGAACCTAACTCGTATCACAGAAACGAATGAAAACCATCTTAAGTTATTTACATGCTTACAACCTGTCTCTTTATGTCATAATACAGCTAAACACGGATCTATGTGACAGTCACATACTTAGTATGATTCCTGTTCGGATCTTTTCTAAAACGTAGCAGTCCCTATCCAGACTGAAATTTGATCCCTTATACTTAAATTGTTTAAAGTTTTCTTTTTCTGTAGTTGTATTTGTTTATAACGGGTTACTTGGACTTGAACGTGTCATTTAGTTCTTAAAGGAAAGTTTTATAACATAATTGGAAAACTGTTAATCTTATAAGGTTAAATTTTGTAAATATATAGGCGATGTTGTTGAACAGGCGAAGTTGTGAATAACTTCGCCTAGGCGAAGTTATCCGTAACTTCGCCTGAATAACTCCGCCCATATATAAGGATTATCAACAGTCAATTCTGTTCATTATTCTCAAACTCAGCGAACTTATATCATCCGTTTACACAGCGAACTTATTCTGATCCTACTTGTTATCTTGTTCTTCGATTTCAAAACCGATCTAAAGGTTGTTTGAGTTCTTTTATCAAATGTTATATGTTCATTGATGTTAATCTAAGGTTGTTTCAACAACCGGTTAATAACCTCGAACAACCGATCTTTAAACCCGAGTTCAAAACTTGTTTTACATGTTCATGAGTAAACTGGTCGTTTAGTTATCCTTAATATCATGTGTTTTAGCCTCCTCAATCGTCAAAGTTAATCGAAACACCAGTTTTACGGGTGTCGATTAACCTTACTGTCGCCGTTTCAGATTCAGGCGAAGTTAGGGTTTAGGCGAAGTTATCCGTAACTTCGCCTGGAACTTAAATTCGCCTGAGGCGAAGTTATCCGTAACTTCGCCTGCTGCTCAACTTCGCCTGAAACTTAAATTCGCCTGAGGCGATGTTGTGGTGAGGCGAACTTAAAGATGAAGCGAAGTTGTTCCCAACTTCGCCCCAACTTTAACTTCGCCTGGAACCTTTTTAACTTAATAATTTTTAGACGAACTTAAAGCTGAAGCGAAGTTGTTCCCAACTTCGCCCACACTTTAACTTCGCCTATACAGTCTTTATCACAACTTCGCTCATGGTAATAAGCGAACTTGTGTTATGCTTTAATGTTTATCTAACTTGGTTCGTTTGTTGCAGATATGGCTGCTGTTGCCGGTGCTAGAGGTGCTGGAGGAGATGACGGTGATCACCAGAGGCAATTCTTTCCGGGTCACAACATGTTCATCACCTTAGACCCGGAAATGAGCGGTGTTGAAGACTACCGTGAGATCATTTCTTTCCTCATACGCTCGAGGATATTTCACGCAATCACGACGACACTGCCGATATCCTTACCCAATATCGAGGATTTCTGGCAGACGGTGGAGTATGATTGTCGTGTTGAGCCCCCGGTCATGAGAGCAACAGTCAACAACCAAGAAGTTCAGTTCTCATCTGAACAGATACGGGTGGCGTTACGCTTTGGAGAGGAGACTCGGAACGACCCTACGGAGTTTGTGGCTCCGTTTCGTGATGGAGCATTTCTAAGAATGGGCTATTCTGGTCCATTGGGCGATACCCAGAGACGGAAGGGGTTCCTACTTGATCAGTGGCGCTTCCTCATGCACTTTATGATAGTATGCATGTCTGGGAGGAAGGCGGGCACTGACGGTATGGGTGCGACCATGCAGTCCGCAATGACTGCACTGACCTATAACAAACGTTATAGCTTCAGTCAAATGGTCTTCTACGAGATTGATAGACAGAGGAGGGCGATGGCTCGTGAGCGGTTCATAATGTATCCAAGATTCATCCAGATGATCTTGAACCATGTGGCTCCAGCTTTGCCTCAACGACGCCCGATAAGATACGTGGAGAATGTGAGCAAACGTATCTTTGCTCAATGCCGTACTTCGAGTGCGAGGAGCAAGCCTGAACGTCGTCCAAGGCATACTCCACTCTTCGGGTACTTGATAAACCCGGGGTATGTGCCAGCTCGGGGGGACGAGTTCAGAGACCCTTAACCACAACAGGCAGGAGCAACTCGTGATGTACCTACTGTGCCTGTTGTATCGGCTGAAGAGGATGTTGACCTTGTTGCGGCATTTGGCGGCCAAGGTTTCTTCGACATGGATCGTTTTGATCCACAAGAAGATGTGCAGGTCTCTGCTGCACAGGTGAGTGAAGTGATTGTGACTAGAGCAGCTACGACGGTGGCTGACTCCGATCTTGACGATGTTATGAATGAAGCGAGGAGGATGTTGGTGACACGTGAGAGGACGTTGGGGAAGAGGAAGAGGACGGTGGATGATAGTGAGTCAGAGGAAGAAGAGGAGGACATACACAAGTTGATCAGACGTTCGAGACGTGAAAGGACAGGTGCTGGTATGGGAGCTGGAGAGACTTCACGTGTTATACGTTTTGCTCCATCCGCACTGTCAGGTATGTCAATTGTTCCTACTTCTGTACAGGTTACAAGCGCTGCAGATGTTCCTGTGGTGGCTACATCAGCTGTTGGCATCCCATCCACTACACTACAGACGACGACTCCGGAGATTGTGTCGTTACCACCTCCAACGCTTACTCCTTCAGAGGTGGTGGCACGGTTTGTAGAGTCGACGGTCGTCGCAACTGCAGGGTTGTCGGTCACGATACCACCTGCGGTTACGTCCACAACTGCTTCTGAAGTCCTGGTTGCATTCGAAATACCTGCTGAGTATACTCCAGATACGTCTAATATGAGATTTGATTTCGATGCAACCATCTAAGACTCGGAGAGGATAGCTGCACTTGAGCGGGTCGTGGCAGAGCAATCAAGGATCAACTTTATCCAGACCCAGGCTATTCAACGCCTTGTAGCAGAAAATCAACTACAGTCGTCCCTCCTGGTTGAGCATGGGAAGATTATAGATGCTATGAAGGAGTTCTTGGCATCTCAGGGGAGACAGGCTGTAGAGGCGACGAGTTAAGGACTAAGAAGAGAAACGACAGAGACGATGATCCCAATGCACCGAAAGGTGCAGGTGGTGAGTTGCCAAGAACTACTCAAGCTCTTGGGACTTCCACAGCTCAGGGGGAGTCTGCAGGTGCAGTTGGTGGTGATGAGGTGGTGATGGTTGATGATGAAGATGATGTGATTGATGCGTTGAGAGAGTTAGATGATGACATGCTAGATGATGATGTGTTTGATGATGATGTGCTGCCGTGTGAGGAGATTGAGAAGATTGGCGTACAGATTATGATTGAAGATGGGATAGAAGAGGGGGAGATAGTAGAAGAAGACGTTGAACACGAGATCCCAGATGTTGAGAAAGCCGACATGGGTACTGAGATGGATGAGACTGAGTGGGAGGAGCAGCCTAGGTGGAAGGAAGGCTGTGCTCATTGGTTTATTAAGACCAAGAAGCCTGCTGTTCCAGCCATGTTCAAGAAGAGTTATAACATCAAAGGCTATGCTGAGTCGAAGAAGGGAATCATCTGTTGGATATATGATGAACAGATAAAGTTGTTTGTGGTGAAGCGTTATGATGGTATTCAATACTTCAAAAGAACCTTGAGATCTCTCAATACGTTGCCGGAATGTGAGGTGAAGGATTTGGCCAGGTTGGGCCTGATAAATAGAAGTGACGACAACATGGCAAGAGTGATTGGGAAGATCGTGTGGAAAGAAAGCATAAAAGAGAAGAAGTTTGAATTATTAAAGCCACAGAAGGGAAAGCTCGTGGAGGATACAGAAAGGGGAATGAGAGCAGATGGCAAGCCATGGATAGTGATGAAGTACAAACCGATCCGATGCATCAAGGAGGTTCCAATGAAGACTATGCCTCAAGATGTGTTGAAGAATCTAAAATGGTGGTACGTTGATTGCCAGACTGCTGAAGCCGTGATGGAAGACGAAGACGAACAAGAAGTGCTGAGGGTATATGATCCGATGCATCTTGTTAACTTATCGAAAGCTGATCTGCAAGTGTTGAATGAAATAAAGATATTCTATATTCCTGCTTGGAAGGATGAAGCAAGGAAATATCTGCGAGTAGTCACGGTATGTGTTAGAGAAGGAGTGCATGCGTGAAGATACAGGATTACAAGACAAGAGCTTAAAGATCGAGATATGAAGCTACTGCCAAGGGGGAGTCTGTTGGTGCATAAATGTCAGTAGTTCATAGTCTAGTGTCTGTAATCGAGTCTGTAATGTTATTTATGTTTTTGTTTATAAGCGAAGTTGTCAACAAGTTCGCCTAGGCGAACTTGTTGAACAAGCGAAGTTATGGACAACTTCGCCTGAACATATCAGGCGAAGTTGTCGTGTATATAAATACAAGCTTACGGCTTTGTTTAGGTTAATCGTTCAATCAGTTAGTTAGCAGTTTTGGTTATCGAGTTTGTTCGGTAACGTGTGTTTTGTAACAGTGATATTTACATCACGTGAGTTCGGTTATAACATATAACGTGTTTCGTGTATTCGTGTGTTTGTGTTCTATACTCGTAACGATCTACGCAGGGATTCCGCACCTGAGTAGACCGCGATATCTCGTGCGATCCGTCAAGGGAACCTACATGTTCTGAAACTCCAATTTTGCATTTTCAGATATGAGGTCATAGATATTTGGACTTGAGGGTGGTGTCTCTTGGGTAGGCTTGAAAGCAGGTTCAGAAAAAGGTTCACTAGAAGAGGTTTCAGGTGATGGTACATTGTACGGTTCAGTTGTATCTTGAATATCTTGGGATGTGGGAATGGGTTCAGGTTGAATAGGTTCATGTACAGGTGAAACTGGTGGTGTAAGAATGGTTGTCTTGAATTTTTTCAGGACTGTATATGACATGTTCAGTGTTAGTTAGGGATGAATGGATTGTATCATGGACTTGTGCTGATCCAAGTGAGGATGTGTCTTCTCTGTCTTCCATAGGAACTGGGGAATCAGGTGGTGTGATCTTTTGTATAGTATTAGTTACATTGGAGACCACATTGGCAATAAATACATCATCATCAATTTGCTCAGTTGCCACTCCACTTGTACCCACATCCAGTTCTTCAACTAGTTCTTCAACCCTTGTATATGGTTTAGTATTAACTTCAGGACTTTCAACACGCATCTCTGGTTCTGAACCCACAACAACAACCATCTCACTGCCCATTGGTTCAACAATTGGTTCATTAAACTCAACACCATGACTCATTTCTTCATCATTTTGAGCTTCATGGTCAATTTGTTCTACAACAGGATCATTTATCACTTGTTCTGCCTATCTCTCAACAACTATAAGCTCATCTCCTGCACCATCATCACCATCATTTTGATCATCGTCATCAGAATCTTCATCACTATCACTCACCTCCTCGTCATCTTCACTCAGGTGAGGGAGGAACTTCCATCACATCAATGTTCGCGTCCAATAACCAAGGAAGAATATCCCATTTAGCATTCTCATTAAATGGACTTCTTGCTCCCTTGATTCTCTTGTAAATATTCGGATCTTGCAGCCTTAAAGGTTCTCCTGCCAAGTTCAGACCTTGCAAAAATTGATTAATTATGACCTCCAAGAACCTAGGATACATCAAGAATTTTTGATTTCCTTCCTTCTCAGCATTGCTCACTAACCCATTAAAGATGAATCTTGAGAAATTGAATGGTTGGCGAAACAATATTGCCACTGTCATGGTAGCTAATTCCCTGATCAGCGAGGTCCATGTTTCCCTTCGAGGAGATAAGGATTGAATCAAATGATATATCAAAAATCTGTATAACAATGGAAAGCTCCCCTTCTTGAATTGACCTTTGACAACTCCTTGATAACCCAGAATCTCTTGGAATATCCGTAACAATCTTTGGGTTGAGTGCAGAGGCTGCACATCATGATTGTTGTTTAGCTGCATTGCCTCTCTAATAGATGCCTCTGTGATTCCAATGTCCTGACCCAACACAGATGCTTTAATCTACTTTCCATTAATTTCGTCCATGTACTCAGCAGAACCCTAGAAATCGGTGATATGATTTCTAAAGATGATTGGGTTCTCTGTCAGTGCCACCCGTAAGTTGGAGTTGTTTAGAAAGTTGATTATGAACTCCAACTCCCTATTCTCCTCATCGACTTCCAGACGGGAGTACATATTGTGCTTAGGTTCGAATCTCATGGCCATCAGATTGCAAAATAAAGAGATAGTCAGTACTCATAATAGTAGAGTAAAAGCAGTTGGTAGTTAGAGAAGAGAAGCATCTTCAGTAACCTCTTCCGTGATAGTTTCCGAACATGCATAAATCAATTAAACAGTTAGTATACGAAATATACAAACCCTAATTTCGAGACTCGGGTAAACGATAATGGATATCTTACCAAGGTCGAAACAGAGCTAATGGTAATATTCAAGTAAGTATTTAGCACAAATGGTTAATCGTAGAGAGCAGAGGGGTTACGAGCAAGGGGTTTGTGTTTAAGTTCAAAAGAGGGAAAATGAAATGTTTGAAAAAGTTTCTAAGTCCCCCTTTTATACCTAACGTTTGGTCAGTACACCTTCGTTTTGTCGTCCAGTGCACTGCAGTTGTCATTTAATTTGAATTGAATGTACCTCCCCTGCTCGAGCATACAGCCAAATGAGCAGCTGTCTCCCTATGTACTCGAATACTTATCTAAAGTCATGCTTGACTTAATTTTAAAATGAAATGGTTAAGTAATTTGAAAATTGTTCATTTAAGAGTTTGCTCGAAAGCAAGTATACTCGAGAAAAGAACGTAGAGTATTCTGAAGGTCTTTTAAGATAATTCACACCTATGCTCGAATATACATGTGCTCGAGATTTTGCCTTCAGAATTTCATATTCATTAAACAAGGTGAGCAACCACACATGGTCGAGTATTATATCATACTAGAGATCATTACAAGCACTTATCATAATCAGTTCAAGTAAGTAATTCAGTATGCTCGTGACAGTTAGCATGCTCGAAGACACTTAGAAACAATTTCAATCACAACAGATTTATCTTTGTGCTCGAAGTACTTAAAGAAATATTCAGACAATCAATCATACTCGAGACATCTTCAAAACATCAACTCTACTCGATCATACTTGAACAAAGTATCATATCTTCACATATGGTCGAAAACACTTAGAGAAATCTATCACGTCAAAACTTGTGCTCGAACATCCAAAATTCAGATATTCAACTTAAATAAATGCTCGAAACACTTAGCATCATCAATCACTTCATAACATCATGCTCGAATTGCAAATTTATGTCAAAAGAGCAACAATCTCTGCTCGAAGTACTTGGAAAAATTTCCAAGATTCATCCTTGTGCTCGAGGAGTAGAAATAAGATATCTATGCTTGAAACACTTAAAAAAGTTTTCAAAGCATGTCATTGTGCTCGAAGAGCATAAATGAGATATCTATGCCCGAAACACTTAGAAAAGTTTTCAAAGCATGTCATTGTGCTCGAAGAGCATAAATGGGATTTCTATGATCGAAAACATTTTGTGAGCATTTATAACACTTAGAACATGCACAAAACACTTATACCAATTCAGATTACATTTTCAAACAGATTATCATATGTCTAGTAAACTAGACAATTTCACACATAAACTTTGTTTAACCCATTCTGATTTATCATTCAAGACACTGTTATTAGCTTAAGTATAAGTTTAAGGTGAATAAGAGATCATAATTCAGTTAATGGACTTTTCAAAACATTTATAGAAAGATCTCAACTTGGGATCAAACTTTTTAAACACTTTCACAATACTTCATGGTTGACATTATTATGACACAAAACAGGTTGAAAGCAGGTATAAACTCAGCATGATTATCATTGTGTTCAGTGATATGATTAAGGTTCAATTAAGTGCATAAGGTTTGAATGGTCAACACTTTTGACTTTGGTTGGAGCTTATCTCTTCTCAAAGCTTATTCAACTTTCTCCAAGTCATCCCAATTTGACTTAAACCCCCTGATGTATGGTCAAAATATTTTTGATAATAAGAGCAGATGTTATAAAGATCAGACTTTAAGGTTGAATGTTGGATTTACATGCCATCCGGACTTACATGCCTTACATTCAGGGTGTTTAGGACTTACTTGTCTGCCCCGCCCCTGTAGTTCCCTTGGTGCCCTTTTAAGTCTGATTATTTTCTTAGAGAATATAATACATATATTTAACTTTTGTAACCCTCCTTTTTTTATATATACTGCATATTCTAGTATCTGCATATATATATAGCTGCTCATTTATTGTTTTTGGGTGACCAATACATCAACTAGCTTGTGTATGATTAGATAATGACCTTTGTGCCTATCATTTGGAGAGATGTGCAAGGAAACATACCTTGATCTTCAAATGTTTCACCACATCAGTCTTAGTATATCACTTAGACAACCACTCACCATGGAAAGCTATCATACAGTCAATGACTTACTTTGGTCTTTTGTAACATCCAGAAATTTTTAAAGTAATATTTATTATATTATTTTGTCGGGTGAAATAAACGAGTTAGTGGAACGATAATAATAATAGCAAAATATGAAGACTTAGTAGAATAATTAGATGGGATTAGATATGGACCAAAAGGAAATATGGGCCTTCGGTCCATGGGCTTAAGGGAGTATAAATACCCCCTTAAACCCCAATCCTTTCCATTCCATCCATTTATCCATTCTAATCTCTACACACTCCAAAACACACACAACCCGAACCAAGATCCAAAGGCGAGGACCCGAGCTCGTTGGTGCTAGATCGTCGTGACGAACCAAAGCAACAAGACCAGCTCGTGTTCGTAGTTCGACTCATTTACGGTACGTTTATATCGAGAACTTTTTCGTTTAGGTTTGGATTAGTATAGAAATGATAGATCTGTGTTTGTATGGTAAAAACGAATCCAACAAAGCTAAACTTACTGAAAATGGATATGATTTGATGGGTTAATCAATTGATAAAAGAACCCGTAACCTATATGCCTAAATCGCATCCTTTAAACATCGATGTTAGGTCGATTTGATGGTTGGGGTTTGTAGGCGCTGGTCAGACGATTCCGTGGATACCTAAATCGAGTTATTTGGTTAAGAAACGAAGATGATTAAGGGATTTAAGGACGAACAGTACCTGCAGCTGGACAACTTCGCCTGCAAGCTAAGTTCGCCTGATGAACTTCGCCTGCAAAGCTAAGTTCGCCTGATGACAACTTCGCTGCAAAGCTAAGTTCGCCTGATGACAACTTCGCCTGCAAAGCTAAGTTCGCCTGATGAACTTCGCCTGCAAAGCTAAGTTCGCCTGATGACAACTTCGCCTGCAAAGCTAAGTTCGCCTAAGGTTTAACTTCGCCTAAAGCTAAGTTCGCCTAAGGTTTAACTTCGCCTAAAGCTAAGTTCGCCTAAGGTTTAACTTCGCCTAAAGTTAAGTTCGATTAGAAAATAAATTAAAAACGATAAGTAAAAGTAAGCTAATACTAGACCACCAGATTAAATCAGGCGAGTATTGATACGTGTAACTTATACAGTCAGCCGAGCTCAGCTAAAGAATGGATTTACAACTATCGGAGGAAGAAGCAGAGTTCAGGTGAGTTTCTAGCCCCATTTATGTGTTATGTTTTCGGGGCTGTGTGCATACTCAATATGTTTGTTAATACGCTTATCCTAAGAGATAAGTGTATGCCTTATGTGAATAATGTGAAATGTCTGAATGATTGCTTGATGGTACGTGAACGATCTTCGGATATTGCACGTACTGTCAGGTTGTAACGCTATGTATAAGGTAAGTATGATATGTATGCTTATGTGTATGAACATGATAAAGTTAATAAAAGAATGAAAGGATGGTTGTATGGTTACGAAAAGGGTACCGGGCCCTAATAATACTCGAGGTATGATGTATGGTTGTATGGTAACGAAGAGGGAATCGAACCCTACTAATATTCGAGAACTAGAGAACCGAACCCTACTAATATTCGAGGAAAGAGGGTACCGAGCCCTAATAATACTCGAGGAAAGAGGGTACCGAGCCCTAATAATACTCGAGGAAGGAGGGTACCGAGCCCTAATAATACTCGAGGTATGATGTATGGTTGTATGGTAACGAAGAGGGAATCGAACCCTACTAATATTCGAGAACTAGGGAACCGAACCCTACTAATATTCGAGGAAAGAGGGTACCGAGCCCTAATAATACTCGAGGAAAGAGGGTACCAAGCCCTAATAATACTCGAGGAAGGAGGGTACCGAGCCCTAATAATACTCGAGGTATGATGTATGGTTGTATGGTAACGAAGAGGGAATCGAAACCTACTAATATTCGAGAACTAGGGAACCGAACCCTACTAATATTCGAGGAAAGAGGGTACCGAGCCCTAATAATACTCGAGGAAGGAGGGTACCGAGCCCTAATAATACTCGAGGAAGGAGGGTACCGAGCCCTAATAATACTCGAGGAATGTAGGGCGTAATGCTCTTTGTAACGTAAGATATGAAAGTAAGTTAATACAAAAGAAAGTATGAAAGTATGAAAGTATGAATGAAAGAATATAAGTTTATGTGTATTGTATAGTGTATGATTAACTAGAACTCACTCAGCGTAGCTAACTTTTAGTATGCACGCAGGTGAGTAGAATGAGACAGCTAGCTTGAGCGGGCACATGGTGGGCGAATAGGAGACTGGCATTTGAAGACTCAAGATGCTTTAATGTAATTGATGTTTATTTTGAAAGACAAGAATGTTTAAATAAGGCAAGTTTTGGATTGTTGTATCGTTTCATGAAAGTTTTTATATTCCGCGAAAGTTTTAATGAACTCTGATTTGTACGAACTGTGTTATTGAGTAAATCCGACGCTAAAGTAGGGCTACCGGGTTCGGGGCCTTACAAGTTGGTATCAGAGCATAAGTTCGAGAGATTTAAGCATCCTACATGCTTAGACTCGAACAGAGAATGAGATTTAAAATGAGAAAGAAAGAAGATGCCAGTTCAAGATAGCCATGTGTCACTCAAGCAAGCTCAGTAAAGGTAAAGTGTATGGTAAATGGTGTATGTTAATGTTGGCTTATTTGCTAAATGAAGAATGAGTGCAGGTTAGGGATAGGATTAATTGATCTTAACTGATTAACTGTTTAAGAGTATAAACAAGCACAAGTGAAATCATGAAGGGAAGTATGTAGAACCTGAGGAGTAACGCAAATAGTTAATTACACTTGATCAACGTCATTAACTACTTACTTACAAATCATGTGCTAAATAATTCCTAGAGTGATGACATTTGTGTTTTCCCTTTTAGAATACTAATGGCTGGAGCTGGAGAAATTGTTGGAACTGGAGGTCGCACTGGACGTCGTGGCAGGCCTCGTCTTGTCCGGCAACCCTCGGTAGAAGAAGCTTCCAACACCGGAGACGGAGGAGGCGTAGCTGGAGGAAACTCGAGCAACAACGAAGGACATCAACTTGACCCTGCTGTTCTAGCTGCCATTGCCCAAGCTGTGGCAACTGCCATGAAGACTGGGAATCCCAAAGGATCTGCTGGAAGAATTGCTGAAGGATCAGGAGAGAATGGTAGGAAGGATGGTGAGGGAGGGAAGGGTGACTCGAGTGAAGCTGGATCTGTCAAGGTTGGTGATGGAAAGAGAGGTCGAGGTGGGTGTAACTACAAGTCCTTCAAGGGATGCGACCCGCCGAAGCTGACTGGTTTGGGAGACGCAATCGCTACTCTTCAATGGATAACCACTATGGACAAAGTTATCCGCATTAGCGAATGCCGTCCCGACCAAGCTGTGGGTTATGTTACTCAGTCATTTGAGGAAGAAGCTATGTATTTGTGGGAAAGTGTGGAGCAGAGAAAGACTAGGGATGAGATCAAGGCGTTGAGATGGGACGATCTGAAAGAGTTGGTGATGAAGAAGTTTTGTGAAGATGCTGAGGTTGAAAGGACGGAGATGAAGTTCCTGAATTTTAAGGCCGGTATGATGACGCATCGTGAGTATACTATTGAATTCAACCGACTATCTAGGTTGGTGCCTGATATGGTTGACACTGAGGTCAAGAGAATCAAATGTTATGTGAGGGGATTGCCACAAAAAGTCCGCATGTTAGTCAGGGCAAATAAACCAGCTACTTTTGACTCTGCTGTTGAACTTGCAGAAGTGGTTTATGCTGACCTGGCTGAGGACGATATGGTGGAGGAAGAGGAAAAGAAGGAGAAGAAATGGGCTACCTCTGCTAAGCGGTCTGGCGAGATGGTGACAACAACTGATGAGAGGAAGGCCAAGGTTGGGAACAAGGATGCATGTAAGACGTGTGGGCAAGTTCACCAGGGAGAATGCAGGACTGGGACAGACAGGTGCTATCGGTGTGGAAAGAGTGGGCATTACTCTCGAGAATGCCCTGATCGTCCAAAGTGCTTCAAATGCGGAAAAGCTGACCACATGGCTAGGGATTGCAAGGAATCAGGGGCGGGAGGTGCGAAAGGATAAAGACTTGGGGAAACTTTAGAGTGGAACACTTGATGAAGGAATAATTGCTCATGCAATGGTTTTATTAAATTACATTTGCTTAAGAACTTGTTTTGTGTTAAGGTTTAAAACTTATGTTTGTCAGTGACGTGTAATATATTGAGTTTGGTTATGAATGATTATTATGTTATGATGAAATGTTGTTTTAGACAATAGTGCTAAAAGTACTAATCGAAGCCTTGGAAGGATGAGATGAGTCTTGGTACGTCGAGGGTCTCATGGACAAGCTACCTTAAATAGCTAAAACACATGACCACCATTCGATGGCTGCAAAGTCGGGAGTAAGAAGGATACCTCAGAAAGCAAAGGTGATTCAATAAAGTGTGCGATTATAAAGAAAAAGGTATTCCTTTTACAAAGGTATTCCTTTTAAAGAAATAAGCTAGGTTTCGGGGACGAAACCTCTTTAAGGAGGGAAGACTTGTAACATCCCGAAATTTCTAAAGTAATATTTATTATATTATTTTGTCGGGTGAAATAAATGAGTCAGTGGAACGATAATAATAATAGCAAAATATGAAGACTTAGTAGGATAATTAGATGGGATTAGATATGGACCAAAAGAAAATATGGGCCTTCGGTCCATGGGCTTAAGGGAGTATAAATACCCCCTTAAACCCCAATCCTTTCCATTCCATCCATTTATCCATCCTAATCTCTACACACTCCAAAACACACACAACCCGAACCAAGATCCAAAGGCGAGGACCCGAGCTCGTTGGTGCTAGATCGTCGTGACGAACCAAAGCAACAAGACCAGCTCGTGTTCGTAGTTCGACTCATTTACGGTACGTTTATATCGAGAACTTGTTCGTTTAGGTTTGGATTAGTATAGAAACGATAGATCTGTGTTTGTATGGTAAAAACGAATCCAACAAAGCTAAACTTACTGAAAATGGATATGATTTGATGGGTTAATCGATTGATAAAAGAACCCGTAACCTATATGCCTAAATCGCACCCTTTAAACATCGATGTTAGGTCGATTTGATGGTTGGGGTTTGTAGGCGCTGGTCAGACGATTCCGTGGATACCTAAATCGAGTTATTTGGTTAAGAAACGAAGATGATTAAGGGATTTAAGGACGAACAGTACCTGCAGCTGGACAACTTCGCCTGCAAGCTAAGTTCGCCTGATGAACTTCGCCTGCAAAGCTAAGTTCGCCTGATGACAACTTCGCTGCAAAGCTAAGTTCGCCTGATGACAACTTCGCCTGCAAAGGTAAGTTCGCCTGATGAACTTCGCCTGCAAAGCTAAGTTCGCCTGATGACAACTTCGCCTGCAAAGCTAAGTTCGCCTAAGGTTTAACTTCGCCTAAAGCTAAGTTCGCCTAAGGTTTAACTTCGCCTAAAGCTAAGTTCGCCTAAGGTTTAACTTCGCCTAAAGTTAAGTTCGATTAGAAAATAAATTAAAAACGATAAGTAAAAGTAAGCTAATACAAGACCACCAGATTAAATCTGGCTAGTATTGATACCTGTAACTTATAAAGTCAGCCGAGCTCAGTTAAAGAAGGGATTTACAACTATCGGAGGAAGAAGCAGAGTTCAGGTGAGTTTCTAGCCCCATTTATGTGTTATGTTTTCGGGGCTGTGTGCATACTCAATATGTTTGTTAATACGCTTATCCTAAGAGATAAGTGTATGCCTTATGTGAATAATGTGAAATGTCTGAATGATTGCTTGATGGTACGTGAACGATCTTCGGATATTGCACGTACTGTCAGGTTGTAACGCTATGTATAAGGTAAGTATGATATGTATGCTTATGTGTATGAACGTGATAAAGTTAATAAAAGAATGAAAGGATGGTTGTATGGTTACGAAAAGGGTACCGGGCCCTAATAATACTCGAGGTATGATGTATGGTTGTATGGTAACGAAGAGGGAATCGAACCCTACTAATATTCGAGAACTAGGGAACCGAACCCTACTAATATTCGAGGAAAGAGGGTACCGAGCCCTAATAATACTCGAGGAAAGAGGGTACCGAGCCCTAATAATACTCGAGGAAGGAGGGTACCGAGCCCTAATAATACTCGAGGTATGATGTGTGGTTATATGGTAACGAAGAGGGAATCGAACCCTACTAATATTCGAGAACTAGGGAACCGAACCCTACTAATATTCGAGTAAAGAGGGTACCGTGCCCTAATAATACTCGAGGAAAGAGGGTACCGAGCCCTAATAATACTCGAGGAAGGAGGGTACCGAGCCCTAATAATACTCGAGGTATGATGTATGGTTGTATGGTAACGAAGAGGGAATCGAACCCTACTAATATTCGAGAACTAGGGAACCGAACCCTACTAATATTCAAGGAAAGAGGGTACCGAGCCCTAATAATACTCGAGGAAAGAGGGTACCGAGCCCTAATAATACTCGAGGAAGGAGGGTACCGAGCCCTAGTAATACTCGAGGAATGTAGGGCGTAATGCTCTTTATAACGTAAGATATGAAAGTAAGTTAATACAAAAGAAAGTATGAAAGTATGAAAGTATGAATGAAAGAATATAAGTTTATGTGTATTGTATAGTGTATGATTAACTAGAACTCACTCAGCGTAGCTGACTTTTAGTATGCACGCAGGTGAGTAGAATGAGACAGCTAGCTTGAGCGGGCACATGGTGGGCGAATAGGAGACTGGCATTTGAAGACTCAAGATGTTTTAATGTAATTGACGTTTATTTTGAAAGACAAGAATGTTTAAATAAGGCAAGTTTTGGATTGTTGTAACGTTTCATAAAAGTTTTTATATTCCACGAAAGTTTTAATGAACTCTGATTTGTACGAACTGTGTTATTGAGTAAATCCGACGCTAAAGTAGGGCTACCGGGTTCGGGGCCTTACATCTTTTAAGTCTATAATTCATGTGTTAGTTTGATTAGTCAGTTTTCTATCATTTCCCAAAAGGTTGGATACAATTTCCAAAAAAAAAAAAAAAACATTTAAGCTTTTACAAAGCTTGGAACTAAATATTCTTATCATTTATCATAAGTAGACCACCAAAAACAGTTTGCTTAGTCAAAAATTATTTATTGTTTCAAAAACTTACATTTGATAAATCATTTAGCATTTGGTTTTTGAAAACAACTTTTTCTTTAAAGATCATTTGACTTACAAACTTCTCAAAACAGCACAACAACTTTGTCTTTGATACCAATTGTGAAAACCGAGTCCCGATGCGGAAGCGTGAATAGTCGGTATTAACGAGGGAGCTCGGATCTGAGCTAGGATCGAATCAACAACATGTATTCACTCTTGAAAGATCTATGGACTGGTGTGGAGAGTTCGATTCGATTAATAATCAATAATAAGATGAACAATTGTAATCGAAACACAAATAGATAGATGTAGTAGTATGTTGGGACTTATATTTTAGACCGACGCATCGAATTATTATTATTATGGGTGAAAAATATATTAATATTATTGGTCTTATCCAAGAGGCAGATGGAGTGAAGACCAATGCACAAGACCACTATTAATAGATGATTAGGCCATGTGTTTCATTTTATGTGTTTTGATTGAGAGTTTGCCCCTGGGGAGGAGCTCTCCCCGGATGACCGAGCGTTTATGATCATGTATGTATGAGTGTTCTTTGTGACAATCTTTCGATTAATGAAATCATACTATTACACATTTGTGTTTCAATTACAATTGTTTCATCCTATTATTGATTGTTAATCGAATCAACTCTCCACATCCGTCTATAGATCTTTCAAGAGTGAATACATGTTGTTGATTCGATCCTAGCTCAGATCCGAGCTCCTTCGTTAATACCGACTATTCACGCTTCTGCACCGGGGCTCGGTTCCCATAGTTGATATCAGAGCGGGTTATCGAATCGTTTAGACTAATCGCTGAATTTGATTCAATTCGCTCTTGAATCCGCCATGGTCGTTAAACTTTGAAGTTCGTTGAAGTTTTTGTGGGTTTTTGCATGGATTTGGATGAAGTTTAATGATTCGGAGATGACTTGTGTGAATTGATGCTTGGGTTGATGATTAGTTCGGATCAACATCAATTTCACGTTTATAAGTTCAAATTTGTCCATATCTACAGTTTCTGGTTCGTCTTAGGTCGAACTCGTTTATATTTGATATTCTGAATCTGATCATTTGATGACATTAATGCTTGATTGGTGACTGAATGATGATTTCGTGATGATTTGTATTGATTTTAATGGTTAGTTTCCTGTATCAAGTCTTAATTTCGGATCTGGAAAGTTAGGGTTTATATGCTCGAAATTTGGGGAAAATTAAAATGACGTGTTTAGGGAAAATTGGTGACTGTTTCTAGTCCTGAATGTTGCAGGTGTTGATATAATTTGTTTGCTGATATGTTGTTCAATTTGTTTCTGATATGCGGTATACGTTCGAGCAAATGAAATAGCACACATATAAGTTTTCAAAATAAGGTAGCTACTGCACTTCATATAGAGCAGATGCTGATGACTTTTCGGAATACTTTTGCTGTTGAAAGTTGCTGCAGATATGTTTATGGTTTTGCTGCATGTTTTAATCAGCTGCTGCACGGAGTATTAATGGGCTGATTTGGGACGTTTCAGTAATTTGCTGTTGCTCGGTTTATTCTGCTGATTATTTTTAACGAGTACATGCTGAAATGATAAGTCAAGGGCAGCTTTGGTATTTTATCAGCTGATGTGGTGTTTATTTCAATACATATTTTATTTGCTGATTACAAGTATACGAACACGAAAAGATGATGAGAATGCTGATGCAAGTGGGCTGTGAATGAATATATTCGAGTGAAGCTGCGGTTGCTGCACAGAAGCGAAGGGTTGTTTGGTAATTTTCTATGCTGACACAAGTAAACTGCAGTACCTGTTGATATGTCTACTGCTGCACTTCAGATTTTAATTGATAAACAGATGAGAATAAGTGTCCGAGTTGTTATATTAAGCTGATGGTATTCATATATGATTTAAGTGTTCGAGCTCATATCAAACAATTGGTGATTTTTTTTAACGAGCAAATAGTGTTGCTGTTGGTTTCGAGCAGATGTTATGAAATGTGTTTGTGCAGGCTGCTTTTGATTAAGTATTCGTGCAGATGATTATTGCTGATATGTCACGAACACATCGGGAAATTTTTGTTTGCTGATATGAATAGCAGGTTATAACTATTTTGCTGCTGATATGGTGCAGCTGTTGCTTCAAATTTCATCATCGAACAGTAAGAAGCAGTTGCAAAAGAGACTATTTAGTAATTTCAATTGATGCTACTTATTCTCGAATAGTTGCTGTTATTGCTGCATAATTGATCACGGGCTGCTGCTGATGCATATTTGAGTATTCAAACAAGTTGCTGATGTGCGTATTTATGAGTCGAATGCTACTGATATGGCTGTTTACATTTGCTACTGATAATGTGCTGTTAACGGGCCAAAATTGCTGTTAAAATGTGCTGAAATTGCTGATTAAAGCATGCTGTTAGATTGTTTGCTGATTATAAAGTGCTGATTACGAGATGTTGATGCTGCAGATTTTAGTGCTGAAATGCTGATTTTAGTTCTGATGTTGTTGATTTTGGTGCTGAAAATGCTTATTTTAGTGCTGAAATTGATGATTCTGTAGCTGAAAAGAGTAGTATTATGTGTACAGAAAAAGTTAAGTTTTTATCCCGAGCATATAATCCTTTCTCGAGTACATCTTGTTTTTATTCGAGCATATGCCTTCTCGAGCACACTTTTGTTTTGTCATGAACAATTAGAATTTAATATTCTAAGCATACGTGCTCGAAAAGAGTAATCTCAAGTTTAAGTCTCGAGCACACCTTTGCTCACGAGCATGCTCGTGAAGAAAACCTTAATGATCACTCACTAGGCATATCTTTTTACCCTCGAGCACACCTTTACTCACGAGCATATCTTTATTTGGGCATGCTTGAGAAGGGATTTAAAGGAAATATGTGGGCTCGTGAATGAAAAGTTTGTGTTTGTGAATAAATTACAAGTTTTGAAGAAACTTTTGGATGTTTGATTGAGTTGAGTTTCTAAAGTCAAATGAGATAAGATGGAGAAAAGACTAAATATTGGCTTATCCGTTGACTTTTTGACCATGTGCTTTTAACGAAAAATGTATGCCCAAGTTTGAGTGACTGTTTTGAAGTGACTTTTCTGGTCAACTCAGCTGTTGACCGTGTCGGGTCAACGAGGGGCATTTTGGTCATTTTTAGAGACTTTTTGAGCAAAAATTGGGCAAAATTCACCAAAACTTCACAATTTCAACAAGGTGCTTACAAGATCAAGATGGTTGATTTTCGGATCATTTCATGAGTTGACCAAGTCAAGTGTCAACTATCGACCACAAAGGTATTATTATTTTATTTCATGTATTTTGAATTTCATCAATAATTCTTGTTAGGGATGGTCAAGATTGTTGAAATTGAAGAGTTTCATGTTTTCACCCGCACTTGATTTGAAGACACATTCGTTAAAGATAATTGCAACGAAATTGGGGGAGAAAAACTATATAAATTTCATTGCAAATTGTTAGCTTCAAATCAAGTAAAAAACTCGTGTAAAGGAAAATACGATCAAGATCGATTCACTATTTGATTTTCTTCAAAGACGTTTGTTGGTTTGTGAGTTCCCGGATTTCCTAGTACGTGTAATTAGTTGGAATCTCTTCCTAAGAAATGAAGTCACTTGAAATTCAAGAACGGGTTATAGTTTATTTCCGAATTCGGTTCTTAATTCGGGAAAGGTTTGAAGGGAGTTTGCAAAGAAAGAGACGAGCTTTTGAAGAAAGTTGGGTTATTTGATGATCATACCGAGTTTATTTCCTTTCGTGTTGACTGATTGACACGATTCCGATTATTGGAGTTTGAAGCCTCGTTCTTATGCCCATACAACTATATCCAAATGAGATAAAAGAGAAGATGGTCTAAATGGACCACGAGAGATGCTTACTGTTAGGGGGAGAATTTCAATGAATGGCATCGGGTTATGAGGTGATCATGAAAGTGATTCGATGGTATCGGTCAAAGGGGGAGATTGTTGGGACTTATATTTTAGACCAACGCATCGAATTATTATTATTATGGGTGAAAAATATATTAATATTATTGGTCTTATCCAAGTGGCGGATGGAGTGAAGACCAAGACACAAGACCACTATAAATAGACGATTAGGCCATGTGTTTCAATTGAGAGTTTGCCCCCGGGAAGAGCTCTCCCTGGGTAGCCGAGCGTTTATGATTATGTATGTATGTATGTATGAGTGTTCTTTATGACAATCTTTCGATTAATGAAATCATACTATTACATTTATCTATGTGTGTTTCGATTACAATTGTTCATCCTATTATTGATTGTTAATTGAATCAAACTCTCCACATCTGTCCATTATTACCGTTCAAGAGTGAATACAAGTGCGATTGGATCTTAGCTCAGATCCGAGCTCCTCCGTTAATACCGACTATTCATGCTTCCGCACCGGGGCTCGGTTCTCACACAGTATGATTTCATTAACCAAAAGATTGTCACAAAGAACACTCATACATACGTACATACATAAAGCCACTAGTCTTGCCTTGTTCTTTATAACTATCCCTCTTTCATCCTTTTTGTTCCTGAACACCTGTTTGGTTCCTATTGCATATTTCCATCTAGGTTTGTCAACCAAGTCCCAAACCTGTAGATCCCTGAATTGAGACAACTCTTCCTGCATTGCTTCTACCCAACTGTTATCTTTCAAAGCTTGATTGATGTTTTTAGGTTCAACTTAGGAGAGAAAGCAAGCATAAAGACAAATGTTTGCTCTTTCAGATGAACTTCTGGTTACTCTTTCAAGCAGGTCACCAATGATGTTTTCAGCAGGATGATTTCTTTCAACTGAGGAAGTCTGAACAATCTGATCTGCAATTACTATAGTATCTAGATTTGTCATGTTTGCATCAGATGCTTCATTTTGAGGCTCTTCTTCAAATTCAGGAGATTCTTGATTGATTGCATTTCCTGATGGTGATGCTTCATTGTTTCCAATCTACAAAGAGTTAAACAATGACTGGAACCTGTCTTCATTTCTATTAGTCTCTTCAGGTTGACTGTGCATTGGTTCACTCTCCACACCGCTTGGACCATCATTTGAGATTTCAACCACTGTTTCTTGTTCATTTGACTCAATCTCATCTGGTCTTTTGTTATTTCTTTCAAAGTTAAATTCTTTCTCTCCTGATGCAACAGTTGACCACAGCTTGTCCAGATTAATCTTCTTTTGTTTGCCCTTTTCTTCAATGCTTGTTCTGAACATTCTGTCATCCATATCTTCAGTATAAATCTTGAATGATTTAATCATTTTCTCTAAATCAAACAACCACTTTGGTCCTTCCAAATCATTGAAGTGATTTTCATTAAATATGATGTCTGAGGACTCAATGACAACCATATGCTCTTTGACATAGACTCTTTAAGTCTTAGATTGAGATGAATATCCCACAAAGAAACATTCCAAATATTTGGATTGGAATTTGTTGAGATAGTCCTTTGTGTTTAGTAATGAGCATTTACATCCAAATGGCTTCAAGAACTTCACATAAGGTTTTATTTTGAAAATAATCTCATATGGAGTCTTGTTTAGAAGTACCCTGTTCTGCACATAGCATGCAGTATTGATAGCTTCTGCCCAAAATGTCACTAATAGGAAGGCATCTGCTATCATGGTTCTTGTAGCTTCAATTAATGTTATGCTTGTTCTTTCTGCAACACCATTTTGTTCAGGGGGTCCTAGGAGCACTGTACTGTTGAAAGATCTCTTTAGAAGTGTATAATTCTTTCATAATTCCATTCTTGAACTCTATCCCATTGTCACTTCTAATCACTTTTACTTTCTTTTCAAGTTGGTTCTCCATTCTCAGTACATAATTCTTGATCAACTCAGGAGTCTCAACTTTGTTTCCTATGAAGAAAACCCATGTAAACCTTGAAAAGTCATCGGTTATTACCAGACAAAACGTCTTCTTTCCAATGCTTGGAACACTTACATAACCAAACAGATCCATGTGAAGTAGTTCCAGCACTTCATCAATTGAGTTAATCAGTTTGCTCTTATGTGAGAATTTTTGTTGTTTTCCCTTGAGACAAGAAGAGCATTTTTTTTCTAACTTGAACTCCTTTCTAGGAAGACCTACCACATGCTCCCCTTTTACTAGCTTGTTCATGTTTTTGAGGTTTACATAACACATCTTTCTATGCCACATTTTTGTTTCATTTTCAGTTGCCTTGGACACAAAGCAGGAACCATCTCTAGAGATTGTGTTCTTCATTCTAAGTTCATAGAGGTTTCTATTTCTAGGTGCCATCATAATTATCATTTCAGGTGGGATGACAAACTCAGGCTTCAAAATGAAACAATGTGCATCATCAAAACCAACTTTGTAACCTTTATCATTGTACTATAGCCCTTCAACATGCAGCACATTCTTAAAGGATACTTTGCCATTTGTCAGTGTGCCTCTTCCAGCAATCTTTCCTCCATTTTCATCACTGCCAAAGGCTACTGGTCCTTTAAATTTTCTTTCATAATTCATAAGTGCTTCTATATCCAAGTCATGTGCCTGGAACATCCACTTTATCTTTGATAAACTTGCTGGCTGTATACCATTCACTAGACAAAGAGGAAAGCAGTTTCTTGTTCAGCTAAAAGTCAGAAATGTTCTTGTCTACCTTTAGAGATTTTGCACCAGGTCAGGACCTGAAAAAACTTATGCGGCGCATAACTTATGCACCGCATAAGTTTTATGACTTATGCGTTGCATAAGCATGTCCAAGTGATTTTTGACCTGTTTTCGTAATTCACACCCATGTGATGTCACATGTACAACCTAATGTCCTTATTCATCAATGTAATAACTTAAATAAGCTCATTTTGAAAATGCACTGTATATCAAGTCCAAATTAATGACCTTGAGTATAACAGATAAACGTTTTGTCTTAATTATAAACGGATTTGAGAATCACAACATGATTAATTGTTGTTGAAAACCCCATATATAGTTCACACACACATTAAGAGTCGAAAACTAAAATTGAAATAAAATCTTTTTGATTTTTCAAATAAAAACAAGTAAATCAAATAAATTTAAAACTATCTAACAGACTTAAAAACACATATTTTTGTGAGTTTGAGCAGGGAATCATATTGACCAAATTGCCCTTCCATCACAGTTTTATTTTCAGCGTTTATTCTGACTAGTGTTAAGTCAGTCATTGGTATTTTTGACCAACTAAACCTTGCAAATAAATGATTCAGAAAATTCTGTGATATGTTAAATTTATTCAATTAAGCACAGAATTATCAGGAAATATCAACTCTAATCTTGATTCAAGCATAATTTGATTTTTACTTAGTCACCTCAACTTCACTTAAACCTTAGAATCAGAAGATTCAAATCCTTTTATTGTTAAGCAAACTAGCAAGTAATCCGCACTACAAGATATACCCCGGTTATCAAGCAATACCCTAAGGTCCTTTCCCATGGATGAGTATGCACGATTTCATCTGTTGGCTTGCATGCACTGTGTCCCTTGTGGTCCGTTTCTTAATGATAATTAGACGCGGGAAAGGGGACAATGCATGTCTAACAGCGTGGTTTGATCAAGTCACTAATGATTTAGTACTTAAGTACTTATGCGATCAAGTTTAATGACTTATTAAGCAGCTAAACTGCGGGTTCGCTTTTTAAAGCAATTTTAAATATTCATCGAAATGAATATCCAGATGATAAACCGCATAAAGACCCGATGGATCCTGGAACCTTAAAGCATCCCATCCATACAGGATTTAAGGCCATGAGACCATACATGGTTGAAGCGTTAACCACTTACTAGTAGCTAATTTTCAAAAATTAATACACAATCATTCTGATTAAAAGGCTTAAGTATAACCAGCTATTACGTTTCTGCCATTATCATCAGGACTTTTTCTAGAAACTAATACCCCTTTAATCTGTGGTATTTTAGGTTTATATCACAATTCCCTACTTGTTTGTTTTAAAGGCCTACCAATGCAATTCCCTACTTGTACGTTTCTGCCATTACGTTTCTGCCATTACAATTCCCTACTTGTTTGTTTTAAAGGCCTACCAATGCACTAATACAGTTAAGCGCACAACCTTTTATGTATACTTTTTACTGAATAGGGGACCGATGATCAATGTACTATCGTGCTCCCTTTTTGCTTCTAAAACTCATTTTCTGAGGAGCAACATTTTTTAATGTTTTTGTCATTTTGAATTTTATATGTTTTTTATATTTCAAATATTTTAATGTTTTTGGTTTTTTTGAAAATTTTCTCCCCTAAAAATCAAAAACCATATGAAAAATATTTACAAAACAAAATTTGACTATGATGCTAGGGTTCATAGGATATTTGACTCATCCAGTATCTCGGTAACACTCTTATCCCCACCGCCCAAAAGTCTTATACCGTTATGCTTTAATATCTTTGAAAAACGTGATTTATCAAAATCTTTAGTAAAAAGATCTGCTTTTTGCTCATCGGTGCGAATTTATCTACAGTGATCAACTTCTTTTCGTAGCAATCACGAATGAACTGATACCGTATTTCAATGTGTTTAGTTTTAGACTGATTTACCGGATTCTTAATGATAGATATGGCTGCAGAATTTATCAACAAAGATAGGGGTAGTTAGAAAATTCAAACCATAGTCCCGCATCTGTTGCTGGATCCATAGAACCTGAGAATAGCAACTAGAGGCAGCTACGTACTCAGCTTCACAGGTAGATAGCGATACCGTGGTTTGCTTTTTGCATTCTTAGGTGACGAGTCGTTTGCCGAAGAACTGGCACCCCGCTGTTGTAGATCATGAGTATGCCCTCAGCACAAACTCATCATCTTTTGGATACCAGAGACCGACCCCTGGACATCCCTTCAGATATTTTAAGATGCATTTGACAATCATGAGATGTGATACTTTCGGATTTGACTGATATTGGGCGCACAAAGATTTGGCAAACATGATGTCTGGCGGTGATGCAGTGAGGTACATAAGCAAGCCTATCATAGATCGGTAAAGCATTTGATCAACCTTCTCCTTTTTGGGATCAGGACTGATACCATGTTTCAGAGGTATAGGAGTACTGATCGTCGTTGCGTAAGTCATGTTGAATTTCGTCAGGACATCGTTGCGTATTTGGTCTTGTGAATAAAGATACCGTCTGGTAACTGCTCCACCTGAAGCCCTAGGAAAATCTTCATCTCCCCTAAGGCACTCATCTGGAACTGCTTGCACAGATCATCGTTTGTCGACCCAAAGATGATATCGTCAACATATATTTGCACAATCAGAAGATGTCCGTCCACCTGCTTTGTGAAATCGACAGTTCCTCGGATAAACCCATTGTCTAGAAGATGTTTGAACAATGTCTCATACCAGGCTCTCGGGGCTTGATGGAGACCGTATAGGGCTTTATCATGGAGGTACAATTTTTCTTTGTGGATCGGATCGACAAACCCTGGTGATTGTCCCACATAGACTTCCTCACTTATCTTTCCATTAAGAAACGTAGACTTGACATTTAGCTGATACACTTAGAAACCCTTCCACGAAGAAAATGCCAGAAAGATCTTAATTGCTTTTAGCCTTGCAACAGGAGCATAAACTTCATTATAGTCGATACCCTCTCTCTGAATGAAACCAAGAACACCCATTTTGTGTTGATTTGTTTCCTGTTCTCTGGCAATTCGACGAGTTTCCAGACCTCGAGCTTTTTGAATTGCATCAATTCTTCTTGCATTGCGTTTACCTAGCTCTCTTCGGTCAGTGCTTCTTTGTAAATCTTTGGTTCAATTTGCGAGATAAAACATTTAAATGAAAACCGACTCTGCAATGGTGATACGCTCGTATAAAAACATCAAAGGCTCTGATCGATTTGACATCGAGTTTGGACCCCAGTGTTCAGATCACCGATTATATTATTCTTAGGATGACAAGACAACATTCTCGGCATGACCTCGGTAGATATTGATACTTCGGTTTGGAGATTGTTGACATTTACATATTCAGCTACTTCAGTTGACGAAGGAGAAATAGCCTCAATAAATCTCTTCTGTTTCACCATCATCGTAAAAACCAGGTGTGATCTATGCTATAGCATCGGTCGTGATAGGATATGGGACATTTTGAGGAGTTGAAACAATCGCAACTTCTGGTGTCGATATAGAATCTTCATATAACTACTGATATAACATGGTAACCGTATATTCAGATAGAGTATCCTCAGGGAGTTGGAAACTCACCCAAAGGCTCTCGTAATCGAACAGGTGAGAATCTCCAAGTAGTTAGGTTGGTGGAGTGTAACACTGACAATCCAGATTTTGTACTTGCACGATCTTGTTGAGGGTAGGAATGTAAACACGTCGTAATGGACTAGCATACCCCATGAAGAATCCCTCAATTGATTTAGGACCGAATTTGCCACTTGGTTCAAAAACTGTACATGTGGATCCAAACGGTTCAAGACACTTGAGATGAAGTTTACGTCGGTTAAACAGCTCAAAGCATGTTTTGCCCAACTTCTTCACGGTAAGAACCTGGTTGAGTGTATAACAAGCCGATGCCACTGCTTCGGTCCAAACATTCACTGGTAATTTTGAATCAGCAAGCATGGTACGGGCTGTTTCAATCAAAGTTCGATTCTTTCGTTTAGCGACCCTGTTCTGTTGTGGAGAATAAGGTGCGCTAAACTCATGAAGAATACCCCGATCATTACAATACTCCAGCATTCTGTTTTTCTTGAACGCAATCCCATTGTCACTCCGTAGTCTTCGAATCGGCAAATTGTACAAAGTCTCGAGTTTCTTGAATAATACCACTAGGGAATCTAATGTCTCATCTTTAGAATCCAAGAACATTACCCAGGAGAATCTGGAATAGTCATCGGTAACAACGAGGCAATAAAGTTCGTTTGTGATACTTTTGACATTCACCAGTCCAAAAAGATCCATTTGTAGACGCTCTAAAGGTAAGTTTATGGAATTGACGAGTTTCTTTGGATGAGGTTTCTTTGTTTTCTTCCCCGTTTTGAAATCTATGCAATCTTTATACAAATGGAATCTCCTAGGTTAACCCCCTCGACCAGATTGTTATGAACCAGGTGGTTCATCTTTCTCACACTGATGTGTCCTATCCGTCGATGCCATAAGATAGATTCCCGCTCAGACGCTTTTGTTATAAAACATTGAGCGTTTGATGTAGACGTTGATGCGGTGCACATGTTGAGAACATAGAGGTCGTTCTCGCGAGGTGATCGCAATAAACTCCAATCTTTAGGAATTTTGTAGCCCGATTTCAAAATCAGGCATTTCTTGCTAGTGAAGTGAGTTGAGAAACTCTTGTCATATATTTGTGATATCCTGAGTAAGTTATGCTCCAATTCTGAAATATAGTTCACCTTGTCGAATGTGACTTTCCCATTAGTCAACGTGCCTTCACCCACGATCTCTCCTCCTTGATTACCAGCAAAACCGACATACCCTCCTCGAATAGATCTGAAGTTTTCGAACAAATGAAGGGTACCCTCATGTGCCTTGAGGCTCCACTATCCATATTCCAACATGAGTCGTGGGATTTGGAAGCCCCTGCACAAACGACAAACGGTTTAGTGAAACAAGGAAACCCAAGCCTTCTTGGTCTTGGGTTGATTAAATTTCTTAAACTACATTTTCACATCTTCAATATCTGATTCACTAGACAACAAATCACAAGTCGATAGATGTGAATCTGATACAGACTTCTTGTCTTCTTCAAAACTTGGTGGTTTTTCATTAGACACGGTTTTGGCCACCCAGTTCTGACCGACATTTTGTTTCTTGAGATAAAAAGTGGATTGTGTAGACTTAGAACTTTCAGTTTTATCACATCCACTTTTTACAGTCTCTTCACGTTTTAAAATCCTAACAGGTTCGGATTTCAAAACAATCGATGGTTTCTCATCATGCCCTAGTCTAGCTTTTCTAGAAACAACCTTCTGAGGCTGAACGTGATCATGCTTCAACCAATTGGGACAAGCATAGAATACATGCCCATCTTCGTTGTAGTTGAAACATCGCCTCCGATCAACAAATTTTGTGACCTGAGGTGCTGTTTCAGCAAATTCATGGTCGGCTTTTAACCGAAAGAATTCTTGATTTGATTGGTTTCTAAAAATACCATCCTTTTCGAACTCAGAAGTTTTTCCATGAACAAACACAATCTTTTTAACCGTTGTCGGTTTATTAACCCTATGAAATTGCTTATGAAAAAAGTAGTTTTAGCAAATCTCTTAGAATAAGCAACATTCTCATCTTCCGGCACATGAACTTTAACAAGTTCCTCGGTTAAAAAGGACTCAGCAACTTTTATCCCGGTTCAACCATCACAACTAGAACTTTCATGCTCAACACTCTCAAAAGCAATGATATTATCATCAACAGACATGGTGGAATCATGAATTGGAGTTTTGACTTCCACGCTCAACGCCTTTTTGAATCCTTTCAGCTTATTAGGAACATAAGCATTCCACATTGGTGGTGGAACACCATGATAGTCCACTGATAAGTTAATGTTCTCAGTCACATCATCCTCAGATTTTGAAGATTTTCTAGGCATGATATGATCAAGAACATATGAAGAGGCAGCATAACTAACTAATTTCAAATTTACTCTTTTAGTCTCAATCTTGAGTGTTTGGAACTCAAGTTTCAGGGCTTCGTTGTCATCAATATGTCTATTAATGGCAATTTGCTTATCTTCAACCATGTGCTTAAGCAATAAGATGGTCTTTTCATGTTGTAGGATTTTCTCCCACAGCTTCTTTTCACACGTTTGTAGTTTAGCATATGCTTCTTTTACATATTTTAAATCTAACAATGTATTATCATAGTGTTTTCTAAGATCTCTGATTTCTAGATCTTTGAAGTCACATTCATCACATGGTAAGTCACACTTTTCACAAACATTCGAGTTTAATGTTAACTAGTTAGCCATGAGTGCATGCTCTGCTGGTAAACTTTCATCTGTCGAGATCTTAGAATCTTCATCAGTCAGATCTTCAATAATTCCTTCAACTTGTTCCTCTTGAACATTCTCCTTAGCTGATTCCTCAATATCCTTTGATTCCTCCACAACCTTTGATTCCTCCACAGCAGTTGGTTCCTCCTCATCCTCTTCTCCAAAATCAATTTTGCCTAATGGTATTTCCTCACCATGAACCACACTACAAAAATTTCAATTATGTCAGGGGGAAATAAAGAGGTAAGGCAATCAGATGGAACCGGATGAATCTTGTCATAGGTTCGTGGTAGCTGATCATCTGAATCATCAGCTGGATCAACTACTTGATCATCATCCTTCTCATTATGTTAATTCTCTATAACAAACACCTTATCATTTTTATCACACAAAGTCTTATCACCCATATCAACCACAAACTTGTCCTCATTCACACTCAAATCAACTCTGACCTTTTCCCCTAACATATCCACATTCTCAACCTTGTCCTGTTTTTCGCAATCAACACCAGTTTCTTCAACTACTTCAGCCGCATTTGCTTGAAATACATTGTTCCAGTTGAAGCCTTCATCCATTTGTGCGGTAGCTGCTTTTTGCTATGACGTGGTTGCTTCAGCTTCACTATGTGTGGGACGATGATATATGGCCTGCTTGTAGTAGTCTCTACCAAATGGATTTGCCCCATTATCATCCATTATCTAGCAAGTACACTCCAGCTTGAAACAACCTTTCTCTTTGCATCTGAAACACCTAACCTTTGACTTTTATCAAAGCCAAGCTTTGATGGTGACCCTTCTAGCACATTTTTACCAGTAATCTCCTTAAAGCGTTGAGCCCTTCGGATGACACTCACCATACACCATCTAATGTTGATTATCTCCATTTCTTCAGGATCTATTTGGTCATAGTCTTCCTTTGTCATGTTGTAGTTGCCAATTCTCCCGGCAACTAAGCACTCATATGATTCTCAGACCGATCCAAAAAAAGCCATGTGTTCTTTGCCGGATTCTGTAGTCAAGCCACCGGAATTCTATAAGTTCACCTCTATGTTATATTGGAGAACTTCAAGGTTAGATGCTTGTGCATTCGAAGATAATGCTTGATGTCACACCCCAACTTAAGGTGGAAATTTCGGGGCATGATCCGATTGCTCACAGCTCGAAGATACTATCATAAATATAAATGACAATATCTACTTAATTATTTTATTTCAAATGTACACACAATATCCAAATATAACAAAACAATTCAAATAAGTATATATATATCAAATTTAAATTCATGTTTGTCATCATTAAAACCCTAAGGTCTTTCTAAGTGTCTATACATCAACTTCAATTCAATAGCAACCTGCATATGCGTAGAAAATAGAGTTTGTCAACAACACATGTTGAGTGAGTTTATCACCAGTTTTGCAAAAAAATAATTTTAATATAATAAATAAAAGAAATAAGCAAAACATGATAAATGCGGTAAATGAATCAAACCATGAACAAATAAGGTGTCATTTAAACCATTGCCAAGCAAATCGGGTGCTGGTAAATCAACCATGAGCAAATTATAATAAGACCGCTGCCAAGCGAATCGGGCGTTGGTCAATAATATTGAGAACCTAATACATGGGGATATGATGGACCTCTCTGAATACGAATGCGCACATAAGCAAGTAAACACATAACAAGTATATTTGATCAATCACACACAATTACACGTTCGCTATTGTTTGATATATATATTTATATATATATCTATATATGTATATAGTATGAAATACGAATAATACGCATAAGTCCCAAAAACATTTAGAAAACTTAGTAAACTAGGGGAATGTAAAACTCACATTAGAGTAAAGACAAGCGAATATTGTAAGTCCCGAATCTGGATCACTACAAATATGATATCAACAATCTGGGTGTTGGTGCGGAAATCCAACGCTAGATGATTCAAGAACACTAACAAACACAAACACGTAAAACACACAAATGGCTTCAAAACACATGTTAATATTAACGTCAGGTGCTAAGCACTAACAATACAATGCTCGTCTATTATAACCCTTAGACGGCCATAATCTCCGGTAAACGAACAACCCTAACCCTATACAATGCATTCTATATATATAAGGAACAAACCACTCAAGCCCAATACTTAACCAAAAGCCCACCGAGATCCAAATGGATCTCGGTTTACATACACAGCCCAAACAAAATAAACATACTAAGTACAAACTAAATAACTAGGCCCAACAAATATAAATACGAATAAGCGAGTTAACGAATAAGTGAGTCGACTAATACGCGTTAAACAAGATTAACAATTCAGACTCAATCCTCGAAACAAAGCATTTTAAGAAAACTCTCAAGCACATTAAATTTGGCTATTCCGACCGGTTTTGTAAATAAGTCCGCCACATTATTATCAGTGTGAACTTGTTTAAGGTGAATCAATTTTTGGTCATAACAGTCACGAATAAAATGAATTTTAATATCGATGTGCTTGGTTTTAGAATGATGAACTGGATTCTTAAAAATTGCAATGGCAGCATCATTATCACAAAAGATGGGAGTATCAAAAAATTCCAAACCGTAATCCAGCGGTTGATTTTGCATCCAGATAACCTGAGAGCAGCAGACTGATGCAGCAACATACTTTGCTTCGGCGGTCGAGGTGGACACCGTCTGTTGTTTTTTACACTGCCATGAAATGAGGCGATCTCCTAAGAACTGGCATCCGGCAGATGTAGATTTCCTGTCAATGTTATCTCCACCATAATTGCTATCAGCAAAGGCATAAAGATCAAATTCTGATTGTTTGGGATACCAAAGACCTAACTTCGGTTGTCCATTAAGATATCCAAAAATACGTTTGACAGCAATTAAATGAGAGAGTTTAGGATTAGCCTGGAAACGAGCACATTGACAAACTGCAAACATGATATCGGGTCAGCTAGCGGTGAGGTACATTAGAGACCCGATCATTGATCGATAGTATGTTTGATCTACGGGACTCCCTTCCGGATCAGATGACAATAAAGGCCTTTCCTCCATGGGAGTGTTAGCACTCTTGGAGTCTTGAAACTCAAACTTTTCGAGCATATCCTCAACATACTTCCCTTGATGCAGTAAAATTCCGGCCGAGCTTTGGCGAACCTATAATCCCAGAAATGCTGTCATTTCCCCTAGCGAACTCATCTCAAATCGTTTCTTCATTACTTCTTCAAACTCCGCACCCAACTCAACACTGGTGGATCCGAAGATAATGTCGTCTATGTAGATCTGGACTAAGATCAATTCTTTTCCCACAGTTTTGCGGAACAGGGTTTGATCAATGTTTCCTCGCTTGTAGCCGTGATCTAGAAAATGTGCAATCAATGTAGCATACCATGCTCGAGGAGCCTGATGAAGCCCATACAATGCCTTGTCTAACTTGTAAACATGATTTGGCTTCTTGGAATCAGTAAAACCCGGTGGCTTTTCCACATATATCTCTTCATTGACCTCGCCATACAGAAATGCAGTCTTAACGTCCATTTGATACACTGTGAACCCCATAAATGAAGCGTAGGCCAAAAAAATTCTTATGGCTTCAAGTCTAGCCACTGGAGCATAAACCTCAGTGTAATCCAACCCTTCAACTTGACGAAACCCATGAACTACCAATCGAGCCTTGTTTCGAACAATAACCCCGGTGTCATCTTGCTTGTTTCGGAACACCCATCTCATATCAAGTGCTTTCTTTCCCTCCGGTAACTCAACCAATCTCCAAACTTTCAACTTATCAAACTGATTTAACTCTTCATGCATAGCGTCTACCCAACTGGGTTCCTGGAGGGCCATGTCTACAGTCTTTAGCTCTATCTGAGATATGAAACAGGAAAACAAACAACTGTTTATATTTCCAGTCTGACTTCTGGTTGACACGCCCGTTTCAAGAGGACCTATGACATTCTCAATTGGATGATCTTTATGAATTCTTGAAGGAAGTAATTTATCGGAAACATCACTAGTAGAATTCAAGTTTGATAAATTCACGTCAATATCAACAATGGGGTTCTTCCATCCGGAGGTAGCTGTACTATGAGAGTACGAAGTGCTGGCGACATATTCATTTGGAATAACATCGGGAAATAGTGTACTCCCAAAAATATGACTAATAGGACCCTCCTCCTCAACTGTCGCGGTATCTTCAGACGGACTTTGCGAATATTCATTTTCTGGAACTGCTTCCGGCTGAGAACCAGATGCGGTTTTGTTGCCATTTACTGGTTCAAGGACATCATCATCCAAGAGTGGAGAGATGTGGGATACTACATGTGAGTCATCTTTCTCAGCATCCACTGTAGTGCTGCCGGAAGGTTCTGTGTTGATGACCGTAAACACATTGAACGGTTTGAAGAGTTCATTATAATCGAATAACCAGTCCGCACCAACACGAGCATCAGTCTCGTTTTCTTTCAACCAACGAGCATCATAAGATTCTCGAATCTGTTTGGTAGACTTGTTGTAGACCTTGTAAGCAGTATGGCCCGCATAACTAATAAAGTAGCAATCATCAGCTTTGGCCCCAAATTTCGGAGTAGACTCGAGGTTCAGTAGAGTGCATGGGCAACCAAAAGCCTTGAAGTGCGCGACAGTAGGCTTATGTCCATAGACAATCTCATAAGGCGTCTTCATTTGTGATTTGTTGATTATCACCCGATTCTGAACATAACAGGCCGTATTAATAGCTTCTGCCCAGAAAAATAATGGTAGCTTAGAATCACACAGCATGGTCCTTGCCGCCTCGATAAGAGTTCTATTTCTCCTTTCAACCACACCATTCTGTCGTGAAGTCCGAGCTGAACTGTACTGACGAAGCACTCCCCTCTCAGAACAAAAATGATTTAAGGATGCATTCTTGAATTCTGTACCATTGTCACAACGAATTCCTTTCAGCTTCAAATCCAACTGATTTTCCATAAGCACCACGAATCTTTTGATCAGCTCTGCAGTTTCACTCTTATTGGACAAGAAAAACACCCAAGTAAAACGTGAGTAATCATCAGTGATAACCAAACAATAAGAACTGTGAGAGAGACTTAAAACGTGAACCGGACCAAAAAGATCCATATGCAATAGCTGAAGAACTGAGGAGATGGTGTTGATAAGTTTTGGCTTGTGAGATTTACGATGATGCTTACCCAGAGCACAAGCCACACACTTTTCAATGGTAACAAAATCCTTAACGGGTAATCCACGTACCAAATCATTTTTAGCAAGTCGGTTTAGATTTTTCACATTTGCATGACCAAGACGACGATGCCAAAGCATTGCATTATGTTTAGACACTTTTGAAAACAAGCATGTTATTTCATCAGGAACATTTTTGTTCATGTCGATCACATAAGCATTATCTTTTCGTTGTGATCGAACAAGAATCCAGTCTTCTGGTATAATGATACCAGGTTTTAGAACCAAACATTCTTTCTTAGTAAAGTGAGTTGAGAACCCTTTGTCACAGATTTGTGACACACTCAATAAACTGTGTTTCAGTTCTGGAACAAAATTTACGTTTTCAAATTTTAAAACACCGTTACTTACAGTACCCTTCTGTATGATCTTTCCGTTTTCTCCACAAGCAAAGGACACATACCCACCGTTAAAAGTTTGAATGTCGTGTAGCTGGGAAATGTCTCCTGTCATGTGCCTAGAACAGCCACTATCAACATACCACGGTCTGATGATATTCCTCCATAGCTGCTCCTGAAAAAAGTGCGGGATTAGTTAGATTTTGGCACCCAGTCCATTTTGACACTGGGTACACCTGACTCATCTGCACTAGTTACGGGCTGCCATGACATATCTTCTCGATTATCTAATATGGAAGAAAAAACCTTCTTTACCGGAGACTAAGGCATCCATTTATATTTACCATTGTAAGATTTACTGTTGTTTGTACGAATGGATGGTTTAGTCTCTGGTTTGCGTGTAGAGGGAACAAACGAATTTGTTCTCCCGACAGGCCGAAGTTTAGAAATCGAGTTAATTTTTGAAGTAGGAACATGGTTTCCATCCTTTTTCCCAGACATGTTAGGCTTGGTCTGAGGAGGACTAAACCTGTCAGATTTGTTTCGGTTCCAATCACAGTCAGAGGAATTGGCCGTATGATGCCTAAATCTTTGCTTGTATGAATTATGAGGTATATAGGGTATATTCCTATAATAAAATCCATAATATGGAACATATGGACGATGTGGACAATTTCTGGCAATATGACCGGGAGTGCCACAGTTAAAACATGTTTGTCGTTTTATGTAAAAATCATTTTGGGCAACTCCTTGTCTGGACTGGTTGTGTGGACCAATTTGTTTAAAATCGCGAGAGCCATGTTTCACATTGTGAAATTTATCACCTTGTTTGTCATTAGAGCATCCCTCTTTAACAAATTTTGGTGGTAAATACTTATTGAATTTTTTAGGTTTTTCAATTTTATTGGAAACTACATTATCAGAATTTAAAGTTTCAACTGAATCAACCACACAAGAATCGTCGCTCTTTAAAATAGAACCCACACAAACAGTCGGAATAACAGAATTCAAAGCAGGTAGTTTTAAGTAACATCAGAATTAAAGTCTTTATTAAACGAAACACAAGCGTCATCATCCTCATCAGTCCAATCCTCAACAATTACTTTCTCTGCACATGAAGTAAACACGTTAGAATCGTTCACTCCTGAAGTGGATGCATTCACATGTTCAGATTTTTCTTTCTTATCATGTATACCGTACTTCATGTTCTGTACCATTTCTTCCTGTTCTTTGGTGACAGGAAGTTGAACATAGTTGTCATTGTAAGGTGGGGGAACCTGGCTGTACCCTAATCCCTCACCTTCCTTTTCCTTCCACCATAATTGATTATCAATCATTGAATTTACTACTTTACTGGAACCCTCGAATTTTTTAAAATCGAGTTCAGCTCTATCAAACTTAGCATTTAAGTTCAAAATTTCCAATTTGGAGGCTTCCAGTTTAGCAGTTAATTCAGCAATTTCTTGCTTGGCATCTAGGTGGTGACAACACTTTACACTGAATTCAGACTTAAGCTTAGAGAGATCCTTTTTATATGCTTCTATTTTATCTAAGAAGGATTTTTTATTTTTCTTAAGTTTAAAGTTTTCTGATTTTACTCTTTCCATCTCTGATCAAGTTATCATTATGGAGTTTATATAAGTTGATTTTATCAACACAATCTAGAGAACATGGTTTAAAGCTTACCTCAGATGAGCTGGAGGGAGTGAACGCCATGAATGCGAATTGAAGTTCCTTGACTTGCTCCTCAACAACATTTTCCTCTTCAATGTCTTCAACATTTGCAAAATTTGCGGTCTGATTTCCAATGTTGAGAGCAGCCATCTGATCCTCCCAAGAGAACTGTTAAGCAATCAATCCCCTTTCACCATTTCCCGAACTCTCACCAACATCTCCCCTAGTATTACCCACTTGAACCAGCGCCCTTTCTGTGTTTCCTTCTTTTGCTGGGTTGGTACATTCACGAGTAAAATGACCTGGCTCATGACAGTTGTAGCATCTCAGAGTATTCTTGTTAAAACCCACCTTCTGGTTGTTTGGCGTATTCCAATTGTTCCTTCCCGTTCTCTTGGTGAACTTCTTGGCCCGAAACACTGCCATGGCGATTTGCCAAGCGATATCCATTTCTTCAACATCATCTGGATGGATTTGATCAAGCTCAGCAGCGACAACAGGTTGAACCAAATCTCCAGCCAGGAATGCATTGTAGCAGTTCATGAATCCCGCCATTAAAGCTATGTTCTATTGAGTTTCCTTTGAGATGGAGGGAATCTGACTGGAAATCTGATTTGAAGCAGCACCGGATAATTGAAGTTGACCACTTTGAGCAGGTTTAGTGAAGAAAACTGGAGTTGGTTGAGATGGGATGGAAGACGGTTGGCTCTGAGTGGACTTAAACATCTGAAAGCTTCCTTGGGTTGGAGGTTGCCGACTGGCCTTGAACATAGAGAAACCATCTTGAGAAATAAGAGCATTGTTGGAAGCAACGTTGTAACCAGCTGCACTGTAAGAGTTAGCATGATTTATTGCACGTTGCTGGTCGTCCATTTCACATGCCTTGATAGTAGCCATCATCTTAGAGATAGACATTCTGTTGAGATCTTTAGTCTTCTTGATAACCGCAACATTCATATCCCAACTTTTGGGTAATGAGTTCACCAACTTGTTTATTTCAGACGTTGCCAGATAAATGCTTGCGGATCTCATCTCAGTCACAAGAGCTATGAATCTTTGAAGTAGTGTCTCCAATGATTCTCCCAACACATGATTGAACATATTAAATTTCTGTCGCAACAAATCTTGGCGACTTCTCTTCATGTCTTCATTTCCTTCATACACCTCAATCAACGCCTCCTACAACTCCTTGGCAGATTGAAGTTCTCTAAAACTTAAAGCGATCTCAGGTGAGAGAGCCATAGTTAAGGTTGATAGGGCCCTTTCATCTTCTTCAGCTTTAGCAAAATCATCATCATCATACTGTGCAACAGGCTTCACAACAACCTCAGTTGAATTCTCACGTTGATATGTGATGATTTGGGGTTCTCTAACAATGCTTCTCCATATCTTAGCATCTTTCATTTTAACATACTTCTCAAATCGAAAATTCCACTCATTGAACCCCTCATGAGACAATAGACGAGGTACACGAGTGGTTGTCCCCATTATGGAATCCAATTCTTGATGAAGTAGAGCATTTGATGATACATTGCTGTTAGTTAACTGATCCATTTTTAGTTTATTGATTTTAATCCAGGAAGTCTTATAGTCCTAGTCCAAGTATCAGGCCCAAATAGAGCCTACAGTTTACCGAGCCGAGAACCAAAGGTTGACCGAGAACGCAAAGCAACCGAGAACTACCTTAGCCGATAACTAAGTTTGACCGAGAACTAGTTGTGGCCGAAAACTAGTTGTAGCCGAGAACTGTTGTGGCCGAAAACTAGTTGTAGCCGAGAATTGATTGTGGCCGAAAACTAGTTGTAACCAAGAACTGTTGTCACCGAGTACTAGTTGTAGTCGAGAACTGTTGTGGCCGAGAACCAACAAATTTCACCTAGAACGACCAAATGATGGCCGAAAACAATGAAAATTGTCATAGAAGTTCCAGGAAACCAAAAGATGCTTTGACCAAATAATTTTGGTAACAAATTAAATCCTGAAATCTCTGGGATTTGAATTTTAACCAAGATTAGGTCAATCTTCAACTTATAAAAAACTTTTTCCTTCTCCGACGAGAGTATCACCGGAAAACCAAACCACAACCACCAAAGATCAAAATCTTGAATTCTTGATATCACAATAACGAGCCTGAATAGGTCTAAGGCTCTGATACCAATTGTAAGTCCCGAATCTGGATCACTACAAATATGATATCAACAATCTGGGTGTTGGTGCGGAAATCCAACGAGAGATGATTCAAGAACACTAACAAACACAAACACGTAAAACACACAAATGGCTTCAAAACACACGTTTATATTAACGTCAGGTGCTTAAGCACTAACAATAAAATGCTCGTCTATGATAACCATTAGACGGCCAAAATCTCCAGTAAACAAACAACCCTAACCCTATACAATGCATTCTATATATATAAGGAACAAACCACTCAAGCCCAATACTTAACCAAAAGCCCACCGAGATCCAAATGGATCTCTTACATACACAGCCCAAACAAAATAAACATACTAAGTACAAACCAAATAACTAGGCCCAACAAATATAAATACGAATAAGCGAGTTAATGAATAAGTGAGTCAACTAATACGCGTTAAACAAGATTAACAATTCAGAACCTGAAACTTTGATATATGATAATATAAGTCATGTACGTCGGATATGCCGAAAAGAATGACCCTCACAACTAAGCTTATTAAAATGAAAATCCTAAAACCACACACAACCGGCAAGTGTACCGATCGCAAGTAGTATAGACCTAGGAAGTCCGAGTATCGAACACGTGGACACGTAAGACACTAACGATCATTAACCCTAGACAAGACCTACCTAAGAATAATATTTAATTGATTTTTGATTTCTTTTAACCTAACTGAACTAACTAAACTGACTGAAAAAAATTACCTAAAATAGAAAACGTAATGACAAACTAACTGTGTTAACTTAGGATGGAGAAAAACGTCTACCTAGGTATGAATCAAATTGTAGGCCTAACAAGCTAATGGATTGGATGATATCTAGACACTGGTCCCTAAAGATGACACGACTAAGGATCGCTCGGGTTCACTGGATCACCTCTCGGTCTCACTCAACAAGCCTTAACTACTCAAAATCGGTTAAACGACCAAACCGGGAAATAATTGTTAACGTGTTCTAATGTTGACTCACCTCTCGTTTTCACCAACTCTCGACCCTAATGGCAATGAATACTATACAACCAAGGATAGAGGAACAATTCAACTTAAACCAAAATAGATCAGCTAGTCACTCAAAACACCTAAACCTAACAAGAAACGAACTCGCTCTCATGCAATTCTTATTCTAGCATGCAAAGGCAATGATACAACCCTAACTTCTTATCACCTCTCGGTCTCTAAGAAGGTGCCTAACCGCTGTACTTTAACCACATATTCATACAACAAAACCCTACGGTTTTACCTACCGCAAACAAACCCTAAACACAAAGTCTAGAATCAAACAATTCACCGATTAATCAACACGAAACTAATTAACCGACACAAGGGGTTTAAGCAATGAATGACCAAAATTTCCAGCTCTTAAACACAACCTATTTCATGTCTAAATCAAACTTTACATTAACAAATTAAGTCTATCAATCAAAAAATCCAACAAGCTCATCAAACACTAACAATAATCATCATTCCTAGGTAGAACTAACAAGTTTAGCCTTTCATAATTTTTGGATAGCAGCTTTTGATCAATAAAAACATTAAATAAACCATTCCAAACATCATAACAATCATTCAATGATCAGTACTAATCATAAACAATTCAATCTCTCAATCAATTGCAAAACTAGTTAACAATTAAGCAAGAATAAGAAAGTGATTGAACAAAGTAATGAATGAAAGTATATAAGATGAGTATGGGGCTGTTCTCGGCTGCCACAACTTATGGTAACCGATCCCAAAGCTTGGTTCTTGTGTCTTCTTCCTTCCCTAGCCGCCACAACACTTAAACCCTAGCTAAAAAAAGATTTTTGTTCCTCCTTCTTTCTTGCTGCTGGCCGATCGCAACCTGCTAGGGGTGTTAGGGTTTTTTCTTTTTTTATATGTTATAATATAATGTATCTTGGGCTTTTCCAATATGTAACCGGGCCGGGCCTTGAGTTGTTTCCTGAAACCATATG